>NC_143053.1:4084285-4240357 GCF_052426305.1 Pelodiscus sinensis
TCATGAGATGAAGCCGTGGGACTCTCTTCCCTGGGGCAGAGGGGCCCTGTTGCTCGGGACGTGCAAAGTGTGGCTGGGCAAAGCCCCCCATGTTCTGTGTCTGAAGGGCCCCCTGCCCACGGCTCCAGGGGGAGAGTTACCGGGGGTCTGGAAGTTGAGGGCCACCAGCTGGCTGCCGCAGATCCACATGGGCAGCGGGTCGTAGTTGGAGGAGTCCAGGCGCTGGCCCTTGGGGTAGACGCGGCTGAGCTGGCGCCGGTTGTACTGCAGGAACTTCTTGCCCTTGCTGCGGTTGGCGTACTTCTCAGCCTTGGTCTCGGGGAAGGAGGACATGTCCCGGTAGCAGGCCTTGTCCGTGCCGATCTCTGCAAGGACAACAGGCAAGGTCGGTGGGTGGTCACTGGAGGCCCCGGCTCGAGAGGCATCAGGCTGCTCTGGAGCCCAGCACATGAGCGAGGCCTACCGAGGATGGGAGCTCTCTATGCTGGCAGCCCCCACTGTGAACTTCCTCTGCCCGAACTGGAACCCACGGCCCACCCACCTATGGAGCTGGGCTGCTCTGACCCCGGAGCAGAGAGGGACGACTGCTGGAGGAGTGAGGGGCGGCTGCTGGAGGGGTGAGGGGCGGCTGCTGGAGGGGTGAGGGGCGGCTGCTGGAAAGGGAAGGGGGTGGCTGCTGGAAAGGGAAGGGGGTGGCTGCTGGAGGGGCTGGGCAGCTCCGGTGGGCACCAGAGCTGGCTGGGACGGCTGGAGCTGAGGCAGGGCCTGGATGGGGCGGGGGAGGATTTCCCAGGGTCTGTTTGGTTCCCACCCCGCTGGCCAGACCCCTCGCAGGGCCCAGGGGGTCAGCTGCGGCTGGGCCCTCACTCTCTTCATCGAACGGCACCGGGCGGCAGTAGACGACCAGCTCGGAGAGCTCCAGGGCGATCTTCTTCCTCCGCTCCATGATCTTCCCCTCTTGCATCTGCGCAAGGAAAGGCAGGCGCTGAGCTCGCCGCCGTGCACCGACCCCCCTGTGCAAACGGGCTGGCAGGCCGGGCATCCCTCCTCACCCCCGGCAGGGCCATTTCAGGGGAGCCGCTGAGCCCTAAATGGGCCAAGTCCGGGCATCACCCCTTAGCGCTAGTGCCCCTGCAAGCCCCGCCCCTGCAGGGAGTGGGCAGCGCTCTGCCTTCCTGGGCATGGCCCCCCCAACGTGAGCCCCACCCCCACCTGCGTGTCACTCTCACGGTGACGGCGAGCGCCACTGACACGCGCCGCGCCCGGCGCCGGCCACTCACCCTGGCGTCTGCGTTCTGCGTGGCCTCCCGGATCTTGGCCACCCAGTCGTTAAGCTCCTCCTGTGTGTCGGCAGCCACGTCCAGCGACTGGGCCGGGTGGGACATCTGCTGGGAATGGATGGTGAAGACAAATGGTTTGGAGCTCCTCCCGTCTTTGGAGATAACTACAAGGACATCAGAGGGGGCTTTACTTGGAGAGGTTCCCAACGGACAGGGACCCCGGCGGGGCCCTGCTCTCCAGCCTGCTGCGCACGGGGAGTGGGGGTGAGGGGTCGACTCCTTCCTCTGATGCAGCCTCACCTCCGGCAGCGCGTCAGGACCTGGTGGGAAACCTGCCCCTCTGCCCCCCTGCGCTACCTGGGCCCTGGGCCAGTGGTCGGGGCAGGCGGGGGATTTGCCTGTGATCCGCGTCAAGACAAGAGGGACCCAGGGAGCTCTGCACGCAGGAGGTCCTGAGTTCCCTGGGGCCGAGGGCGCTCAGCCCCCCAGGTCTGTGCCCTACAGCTCTGACAGTTCTCCCTGGAGGGCCACAGCTCAGGGGCACCTTGCCCATAGTTAGCACTTAGGAGAGGGAGGCAGTGATGGCAGCTGCCCAGGGAAGCACAATGCAGAGGTGGCAGCTACTGAGGAAGGCACAATACTGCGATGCAGCTGCCAGGGGAGGCGCAATGCAGTGTTGCATATGCTGGGGGGGCGCACGATGCAGCTACTGGGAAGGGAGGTGCGATGCAGTGATGTAGCTACAGGGAAGGGAGGTGTGATGCAGTGATGTAGCTACAGGGAAGGGAGGTGTGATGCAGTGATGTAGCTACAGGGAAGGGAGGTGTGATGCAGTGATGTAGCTACCGGGAAGGGAGGTGTGATGCAGCAATGCAGCTACCGGGAAGGGAGGTGTGATGCAATGATGCAGCTACAAGGAAGGGAGGTGCGATGCAGCGATGCAGCTACCGGGAAGGGAGGTGCGATGCAGTGATGTAGCTACCGGGAAGGGAGGTGCGATGCAGCGATGTAGCTACAGGGAAGGGAGGTGCGATGCAGCGATGCAGCTACCGGGAAGGGAGGTGTGATGCAATGATGCAGCTACAAGGAAGGGAGGTGCGATGCAGCGATGCAGCTACCGGGAAGGGAGGTGCGATGCAGCGATGTAGCTACAGGGAAGGGAGGTGCGATGCAGCGATGTAGCAACCAGGAAGGGAGGTGCGATGCAGCAATGCAGCTACCGGGAAGGGAGGTGTGATGCAGCAATGCAGCTACCGGGAAGGGAGGTGCGATGCAGCGATGCAGCTACCGGGAAGGGAGGTGCGATGCAGTGATGTAGCTACAGGGAAGGGAGGTGTGATGCAGCGATGCAGCTACTGGGAAGGGAGGTGTGATGCAATGATGCAGCTACAAGGAAGGGAGGTGCGATGCAGCAATGCAGCTACCGGGAAGGGAGGTGCGATGCAGCGATGTAGCTACAGGGAAGGGAGGTGTGATGCAGCGATGCAGCTACTGGGAAGGGAGGTGTGATGCAATGATGCAGCTACAAGGAAGGGAGGTGCGATGCAGCGATGCAGCTACCGGGAAGGGAGGTGCGATGCAGCGATGTAGCTACAGGGAAGGGAGGTGCGATGCAGCGATGTAGCAACCAGGAAGGGAGGTGCGATGCAGCAATGCAGCTACCGGGAAGGGAGGTGTGATGCAGCAATGCAGCTACCGGGAAGGGAGGTGTGATGCAGCGATGTAGCTACCGGGAAGGGAGGTGCGATGCAGCGATGCAGCTACCGGGAAGGGAGGTGTGATGCAGCAATGCAGCTACCGGGAAGGGAGGTGTGATGCAGCGATGTAGCTACCGGGAAGGGAGGTGCGATGCAGCGATGCAGCTACCGGGAAGGGAGGTGTGATGCAGCAATGCAGCTACCGGGAAGGGAGGTGTGATGCAGCGATGTAGCTACCGGGAAGGGAGGTGTGATGCAGCGATGTAGCTACCGGGAAGGGAGGTGCGATGCAGCGATGCAGCTACCGGGAAGGGAGGTGTGATGCAGCAATGCAGCTACCGGGAAGGGAGGTGCGATGCAGCGATGTAGCTACCGGGAAGGGAGGTGCGATGCAGCGATGCAGCTACAGGGAAGGGAGGTGCGATGCAGCGATGCAGCTACCGGGAAGGGAGGTGCGATGCAGCGATGTAGCTACAGGGAAGGGAGGTGCGATGCAGCTACAAGGAAGGGAGGTGCGATGCAGCGATGTAGCTACCGGGAAGGGAGATGCGATGCAGCGATGCAGCTACCGGGAAGCGAGGTGCGATGCAGTGATGTAGCTACAGGGAAGGGAGGTGTGATGCAGCAATGCAGCTGCCGGGAAGGGAGGTGTGATGCAGCAATGCAGCTGCTGTGGGCAGGATGCAGCAATGAGGTGCAATGAGGGTGAGGTGCTGGGTGAGGTGCGATGCAGCTGCCGGGGGAGGCGCTGAGCCAGCAGCTCAGGCTGTTCAGCTGTAGCAAAGGCAGGTGAGAAAATCTGCCAGTGGGGTGGACTCAGCTCCCCCCGGCCTGGCGGCGCTCAGCCCTGACTTTCCGCCTCCCCCTCTCTCTTCCCGCTAATTCCCGTTTTACGTGGGGCCCCTCAGCTTTCTGGGAGCAAGAGGGGCCGGGAGACTGATGCTCATGTGCGGGCCTATGGCAGGGCCAGGGCTTGGTGGGCCCAGTGCTGAGGGCTGGGCCGGCCTCCGCCAGCCGCACTGGAGCCTGGGGGCTTTCCCGGCGGTTCTGAACTCACCGCCGGCCTGGCCAGAGATGCCAGCTGGAAAGCTCTGGAGAGGCAGGGACAGCTGAGCCTGCTCTGTGGGGCGGCCTCCCTTTGGGTCACACAGTGCTCCAGCCCCGTTCACAGGGCACCCACTGCCCCCTACACATAGCGCCCCAAGGGAGGAATCGGGCATGGACCCAGCAGCCCTCCTGTCATGCTAATACCCAGCTCCTATTGAATATCCCCCCAACAGGCCTCTGTGCTTTTTACAAGGGAGGTCAGTATCCCCAGTGTACAGATGGGGAAACTGAGGTACAGAGCAGGTGAACTGCCTGGCCCAGGCCCAGAGCCCGGAATAGAACCCAGTCTGGTGCTCTATGCACTAGGCCACGCTGCCTCCAAACGGGCAGGCTCCGGACTCACCCAGCCAGGTGCTCCAGGCAGGGGCAGCGCCCACGCGCAAGGAAGACTCCGAACTTTCCTCCTGGCAGCCCCGCTCAGCGGAGACGTCTGTCTCCGTTACACGCGCCCCCCATGGCACGTGCCAGAGCCCGACTCCCGGCGGCAGATACAGACACTCACCTACATGGCAGGACGGGACGTCGATGAACCCTTTCAGGAAGTTGCCCAGGGGGCTGTTTTCTGCGGACTGGAAGAAAGGAAGGAAGGCAGAGAAAGGGGAGTTACCACAGACAGACAGACAGACAGACGGACGGACGGACAGACAACTCCTTTCTGCCTTCAGCCAGGGCCGTCCTGAGGGGAGCACAGGGCCTGGGGCAAGCTTCCCCGCAGGCCCCCATCGCATGCCCTGCCCCACCCCTGCCCAGCCCCATGGCTGCTCCACCCTCCCCCGACCAGGGGGTTACTGGGGGTATGGGGCAGGGTGGCAGCAAGGGTCCCCCCGCGCACTCACCATGGTGGTGGGAGCCGGAGTTGGCCAGCAGCCTGCTCCGCTGTGCCCCCCGCCCCCCCCGGACGCTGGATCTCGCTTCTCTGCGGCGCTGGGAAGCAGAGCACCCTGGGGCCGGGGCGCTCGGCTTCTTGCTCCCGCGGAGAAACTGAGTCTGGGCCAGGCGAGGCCAGTGAGGCGGGGCGGAGCAGGCTGCCGGGCCGCTCTGCTCGCTGCCCTGGTGAATGCCAGAGGGGGGCGACCCCTGCTGCTGCCCCACACCAGGCCCGTCCACAGGACAGTTCAGGCGGCTGCCGCAGGGATCCTCAAAGCGCAGGGCTGCGGTGGCCACCCAGAACTGGCCTATGGACAGGATGGCTCGAATCTCGGCCTCCCTCCTCTTGTATTTGTAGCATAAGAACGGCCAGATGGGGTCCGTCCAGCCCCGTGTCCTGCCTGCCCACAGAGGCCAGTGCCAGGTGCCCCAGAGGGAGTGAACAGAATGGAATCATCAAGGGATCCCTCTCCTGTCACTCATTCCCAGCCTCCGACAGACGCTAGGGACACCATTCCTACCCGTCCTGGCTAATAACCATTGCTGGACCTAACCCCCAGGAATTTATCTAGCTCTTTCTTGAACCCTGTTAAAGTCCTGGTCTTCACAGCATCCTCTGGCGAGGAGTTCCACAGGTTGACTGTGCGCTGAGTGAAGAAAAACTTCCTTTTGTTTGTTTAAAACCTGCTACCTATTCATTTCATTTGGTGACCCCTAGTTCTTGTGTTCTTGGAATGAGTAAATGACTTTTCCTTATTCACTTTCTCCACGCCAGTCATGATTTGATGGACCTCTGTCATTCTCCCTCCTTCGTCTCCTCTTTGCTAAAATGAAAAGTTCCAGTCTTTTTAATCTCTGTTCATCTGGGACCCGTTCCAAACCCCTCCTCATTTTTGTTGCCCTTTTCGGAACCTTTCCCAGTGCCAATAGCACTGAGCCGAGGGGATGGGAAGCAGCAGTCACTGGAATTACAGACCCAGGAGAGTTGTCAATCAAACTGTCTCGTCTAGTTGCTCCAAAGTTTCCGGACGGAGGTTTTCCAGGATCGAGCCCTGGCTAAGGTGGGCGTTTCTGCAAAGTCTGAGCAAAGCCTGAGGCTGGTTTGCGTGAGGCAAAGGCAGGCGTCACACTTCTTCCATTTATCAACCGGGTTTTAAACCCCGCCGGAGCGGGAGGGAGAGTGGCCAATCTTCTAATGGCACCAGACTGAACACCCTGCCCTACCCCGCCTTGCCCCTTCTTGTCCCTCCCTCCCTCCGTCACTCTCCCCCCCCACCCTCACTCATTTCACTGGGCTGGGACAGGGGTTTGAAGTGAGGATGTGGGCTCTGGGTGGAGCCAGGGTGCAGGAGAGTGCTCCAGGTTGGGGCAGGGTGCTGCGGTGTTGGGGGTGAGGGCTCTAGCTGCGGGTAGAGCCCTCTGGGGTGGAGCCTGGGATGAGGGGCTTGGGGTACAGGAAGGGGCTCCAGGCTGGGGCAGGGGACTGGGGTTCACAGGGGCTAAGGGCTTTGGCTGGGGGTGCAGATTCTGGGGTGGGGCTGAGGATGAGGGTCTGAGGTGCAGGAAGGGGATCCAGGCTGTGGCAGAGGGTTGGGGTGGGGTGCAGGGTCTGGGTGTGGGAGAGGACACCAGGCTGGGACAGAGGGTCCGTGGGGGTCCTGGCAGCACTTTCTGCGGCTCTCAGGAAGTGGTTGCCAGGTCTGGATGGCAGACAGGCTCTCCACGCTGTCCTCACACACTCAGGCACCGCCCCTGCAGCTCCCATTGGTCACAGCTCCCAGCCAATGGGCACTGTCTCTATAGTAGGGTGAGGGGTGCTGAGAGCCATTGGACCAAACTGTAAGACAAGCCCGTCAGGCCAGGGGCGCACCCCGGCACCCTTCATTCCAGCCCCTAGGTCTGGAGTAGTGAGCTGAACTTCCAAAGGAAAGAAGGCTGCTGGGATGGAGCACTGCATGCTGGGAGCTGTAGTTTCCTCGGGCCCCGCCCGACACTAAAGGTGAGGGTGGTCACGTGGCTGCTGGAGAAGCGGGCAACCTGGTCAGGCTTGGAGCCTGTTGGTTTGACTTGCTCTCCCGGCTCCGGTTAACCCCCGGGGTGTTCAGCCCAGCTGACAGGTCTCTCCAGACTGTGGCGGAAGGTGGGGAAGGGAGCCGAGGGGATGGGTTTGAAACTCACAGCCTCGTCCTGCTCCTGCACCAGCGTGTTCATGATCTCCTCCACGTAGTTGGCTGGGAACCACAGCTGCTTCTTGCCCCCGTAGTCTCCCCGCCACCTAGAAGAGGTGACAGGAACAAGGCAGCCGACTGACTCGGGGGTTCTAGGGAGGGAAGCACTGCAGGCAACGGCAGGGCAACAGCTGGCCCATGGAGACAGAAAAGGAGCCATTAGAACAGGCCTCAGCACCGCGCCCGGGGCAATGCACGACCTGTGATGCCAATGCCGAGGTGATGCTCTGCAGGACGCCAGGGGCTTGGCTCAGGGCACGGAGAACCACTGGTGGGTTTGGTTCCCTGGGAACTGGCAGGCACCTACAGTCCTCCCAAGAGAACAGGGAAGTGAGGCAGGATTCCTGGGATCCGTTGCGGGTCCCACAGGCGTGTCCTGGGCATATCACTTCCCTCAGTTCAGCCATGTGCCTGACTACCCAAGGCCCTGAGCCGTAACGAGCCGTCAGGAGGGGCTGGAGAGAGGCTGGAGAAGGGCAGGGATTTAATGGGAGCACAGGATCTCAGGGCTACCCTGTAGCAATATGGTTTTTCCATAACCATGAGGAAAGGCCTGAAGCCATATCGGCAGCCAAAGCCTTCTTCTGCAGCCAGACTGAAGAGCAGAAGACGGCCTAGACCCTAGGCTGCATCTAGACTGGCAGGATTTTGCGCAAAATCTTTTAACGGAAAAGTTTTTCCATTGAAAGTATTTGCACAAGAGAGCGTCTATACTGGCATGTGCTTTTGCGCCAAAGCATCCGTGCCAGTGTGGACGGTCTCTTGCACAAGAAAGCTCCAATGGGCATTTTAGCCATCGGGGCAGTAAGGGAAGGGGGAGGCACCTGGAGGGTGCAGGGCTAAGGGAAGGTGCAGGTGCCAGGGGATTCTGGGGTGAAGCAGAAGGGCAGACACCTGCAGGGGAGGGACCAGCACCAGAGGAGAGAGGCAGGGCAGGTGTACAGAGGGAGGTGTTAGAAGAGGGGTAGCTCACATGATCAGAGTGGGGCTACCGGAGGAGTGGGCACAGGGGGGAGAGAAGGGCTGGTGGAGGGGGGCAGGTCGCAGGAGGGCTGAGGGCAGTGAGTAGGGCAGGAGTCAGGACAACACAGGAGGGTGAGGACTTGGGGGGCAGCAGGCACCAGGGGAGATGATGGAATAAGGGGAGGAGACATGGCAGCAGAGAGAAAAGGTAACGGTTTAAAAATAATTATTAATAACTTGGTCTGCTGCCCATGGCCAGTTTGTTTGCACCCCGCGGTGCAGTTTGGGTTTATGTGGGGATCAACACGTGGCTGGCGAGTGGGAGCCAAAACAAAAAAGTAGCCAGTGTAATGATCTTCTGTTAGGCTGTGTCTACACTGGCATGCATTTCCGGGATTGCTTAAAATGGAATACTATTCCGTTTTCAGTTTTTCCGGAAAAGGAGCGTCTACATTGGCAGGCTGCTTTTCTGGAAAAGCCCTTTTTCCGGAAAAGCGTCTGTGGCGAATGTAGATGCGATTTTCTGGAAAAGAGCCCCGATCGCCATTTTCGCAATCGGGGCTTTTTTCCGGAAAAGACTACTGGGCTGTCTACACTGGCCCTTTTCCGGAACAGTGTTCCGGAATAAGGACTTATGCCCGAGCGGGAGCAGAATAGTTTTTCCGGAATAGCGGCTGATTTTGTACAGTAGAGTATTGTCGCTTTTCCGGAAATTCAAGGGCCAGTGTAGACAGCTCGCAGCTTATTCCGGAAAAGCAGCTGATTTTCCGGAATAAGTGGCCCAGTGTAGACACAGCCAGCATGTGTTTTAGTAGTTACATTCTTGGACTGTCATTGCTCATGGAAAATGCTGTCAAATGGGTAGAAATGGGGTAAATGTTGCATTTTAGTAATATCAGCAGAACTGACTTAAATGGGTCTGTGTGTTGTGTGTCTTGCCTTAATCTTTGTATTCGTGCCTGTCAGTGTGAGAGAAGCTATTTGTATCTATTTGCTTGCATATGCAACCAGACTTCAGTTGAGGCCCTCAGCATGTTCTGTAAGTATCAGTGTGGCCCCTGGGGCTTCCGAAGTTGAGTTGCCCTAGCTCATCCCTGACAGGCGTCTGTCTAACCTGGTCTTAAATATCTCCAGTGATGGAGATTCCGCAATCTCACTAGGCCAGCGTTTCCCAAACTATGGGCTGCAGCCTGGTACTGGGCCACAGGAAAAAACTACCGGGCCACAGAGTGGTTGCCGGGGTGTTCTGCGCTCCCGGAGTGCCCGTGTGGTGCCGGGTCCCGCAAGCCCTCTGCCGGCCGGGGTGGAGTCTGCAGCCGGATGTTCCGGCTCCTGGCAGAGTCCTAGCTAGGGGAGGTGGGAGGAGGAGGAGGGGAGAGCTGGCCACCGGAAGCAGCACTGGACTGGGGAATCGGGGCGGGCTGGGGAGATTGGGGGGCCGGTGGAAGCAGGGTGCGAGGTGGGGGCACGAGGTTGGGGACAGGGAGCTGGCCGGGGAAGATGGGGGTGGGGAGATGAAAGGAGGGCTGGACGGGGGCAGCGGGGCTGGCCAACGGAGATTGGGAGGAGAAGCGGGGGAGAACTGGCTGCCCGGGAGGGGGTTGGGGGAAGTGGGGCTGGACAGAGGCGCAGCGGGCGGAGCAGGGGGGAGGAACGAATCGGCCTGCGGGGAGTGGGACTGACCCGGCCATATGTAGATCTTGGGGCGCCGCCCCCCTTCCGTCCTCCCCCCCCACAAAGCACGAGTGAGTCCGGCCCGAGGATTCTATTGCCCCCCCCGCACACACCCCTCGCGTAGTTGCGAACTGTCTGGCTGGTAGACACACTCATGCAGCCTGAGCATATTGACCAGCCAGGCAGCTCGAAACTACAAACGGAGACAGCTAGTAATAATACAACTTACCTAATGAGAAAATACCAGACATCTTATATGTCTGGTATTTTCTCAGTTTGTTTTTTATGTGTTTATATTTTTGGGCTGCAAAAAAGAATACTAAAAAAAAAGGGTTCAAACTAAAATAAAAAGTTTGGGAAACCCTGGTTTAACCAGCTTTCTGTCTGTCTTACACTCCATGTATCCAATCCATATTCCTTAACTTGCTGGCAAGAATATTGTGGGTGACTGTATCAAAAGCTCTGCTAAAGCTGGCACTGGGGGTTTTGAGAGGACCAGAAACAACTTATTTGAATATTCATCATTTGATTAATGAATATGCAAACAAACATTCCCAGTCCTCCAAAAGTTCATGAATGGATTTACTGTTCCCCGTGTCAAAAAGTTTGGGAATCCCTGCTTTAGAGTATTTGCCAGTCTAGACGTAGCCAAATTGTTTAGCCTTGCAAAATAAATAACTGTTGATATGTAAATACAGCTCATGCTGAGCGAGAGAAGGAATCTGGGGTGTGGTTATGTAAATCCAATTCAGGCAGGGCTGATGGAGGATGGGTTGTTAGAATGGAATGTGATGTACTGTAACTAATTTGGGCTGTTGTGGAGTCACAAATCCTGCTACCCCTAAATGTAGGAACTGTAAAATATGACACCAGTGCTTTCAGGAGAGACATCATCACTGTAAGAGATCTCAGATGAAGCAAAATGCAGGACAATGTAGCACTTTAAAGACTAACAAGATGGTTTATTAGATGATGAGCTTTCGTGGGCCAGACCCACTTCCTCAGATCAAATAGTGGAAGAAAGTAGTCACAACCATATATACCAAAGGATACAATTTAAAAAAATGAACAAATATGAAAAGGACAAATCACATTGCAGAACAGAAGGGGGACGCGGGGGGGTGGGAAGGGGGAGGAAGGAAGGTAAGTGTCTGTGAATTGCTGATATTAAAGGTAGGGAGAGTGGGATGTTTGTGAGTTAATGGTATTACAGGTGATAATTGGCGAAACTGTCTTGGTAATGGGTGAGAAAGTTCAAAGACTTGTTAAGTCCTTGTTGGTAAGTGTCGAATTTTAACATGAATGACAGTTCAGAGGATTCCCTTTCAAGTGCAGATGTAAAAGGTCTCAGATGAACAAGCCTTCCCCTTCCAGAGTTGAGTGAGCTCAGTTGGAGGGAAAAGGCTTGAACCAGCCTGCTTCATGCTTGCCAGGCATGAACTGTAAGACTAGCTCAACCTGCCTTGTTCCCCCTTGTTTTAAGGATAGACCTGCAGCAGACTCCATCAGGGCTATGTCTACATTTGTGGCTTCTTGTGCAAGAATCTGCAGAGTGTCTACAGTGCCTGCCTGCTCTTGTGCAAGGAAATTGACAGGACGGTGTGGTAAGAGAGGGCTCCTGTGCAAGAGCTATGCTCTTTTTTAACAGGTGTAAGCTCTCTTGCACAAGAGGGCAGTGTGGACGCTCAGCAGGGATTTCTTGCGCAAGAAAGCCCCGTGGCTAAAATGGCCATCGGAGCTTTCTTGTGCAAGAAAGCGTCCACACTGCCATGGATGCTCTTGTGAAAAAGCACATCTCCCACATGGCAGTGTGGACGTTTTCTTGCGCAAGAGTTCTTGCACAAGAACCCTTGCGCAATATTTTCTTGCACAAGAAGCCGCCAGTGTAGACATAGCCAGGAATCTTTTTGTTAGTGTAGTAGCAGCTGGAATCTTTTGCCAGCCTAGATGGTGGCTAAAGAGTTGAAATCACTAAACCTATGTCTACACGCGCAGCTTCTTGTGCAAGAAATATGCAAATGAGGCTAAGCATAGAATATTGCTGAGCCTCATTTGCATACCTAATAAGCCACCATTTTTGCAGAAGAGGCTCTTGCACCACAAGGAGCTGTCTACACTGCCCCTTCTTGAGCAAGAAAACGCCTCTTGTGCAATGCTGTTATTCCTGAAAATAATCAGCGTAGTGGCATTGCACAAGAGGGTTTTTCTTGCGCAAGAAGGGGCAGTGTAAACAGCTCCTTTTGGTGCAAGAGCCTTTTCTGCAAAATGGTGGCTCACTGGGTATGCAAATGAGGCTCAGTGATATTCCACACTTAGCCTCATTTGCATATTTCTCGCGCAAGAAGCCGCAAGTGTAGACATAGCCTAAGAGCTGAAGTCACTGGTTTGGCCCGGAGCCAGACCCATTGCAGCCAGCAAGATTGCTGGCAGGAGCGACCGGCCGGTAGGAGTGGCGGCAGGCAGCTGGTGGGAGCAACCAGCGGGCGGTGCAAGAAGACCACAGGAGCAGCATAAAGGTGGCATAGCCTCAGGCTCAATGAGTGGAGACATCAGGGTGCTGTGTCAGGGGCCGCACCGAGGCTATGTCTACAATGGAAGGTTCTTGCGCAAGAACCCGCCCGCTGGCTGCATCTAGACCGGCATGATTTTGCGCAAAATCAAAATCTTGCCACCTGTTTACACTGGCCGTGAGTATTTGACTTTGTAATGTACAAAATCAGTGGTTCTTGCGCAAATACTCCGACGCTCTCGCTCAGGGATAAGCCAGTGTAGACAGGCAACATCAATTTCTAGCGCAAGAAAGCCCTATGGCTAAAATGGCCATCGGAGCTTTCTTGCGCAAGAGGGCATCTACACGGGCACAAATGCTTTTGTGCAAAAGCACATCTCTTGCGCAAAAGCACATGCCAGTGTAGACGCTCTCTTGTGCAAATGCTTTAATGCAAAAACTCTTGTGTTAAAAGTATTTGCGCAAAATCATGCCAGTGTAGACGTAGCCGCAGAGTGTCCACACGGCCCGTTCACCCTTGCGCAAGAAGATTTACAGTAAAGCGTGGGAGGAGAGGGCTTCTTGCGCAAGAGTTATACTCTTTTCTAACAAGTGTAAGCTCTCTTGCACAAGAAGGCAGTGTGGACGTGCAGCAGGGGTTTGTTGCACAAGAAAGCCCTATGACTAAAATGGCCATCAGTGCTTTCTTGTGCAAGAGAGAGTCCACACGGCCATGGGTGCTCTTGCACCAAAGCACATGGCCATGTGGACGTGTTCTTGCACAAGAGTTGTTGCACAAGATATTCCTGCGTAAGAACCCGCCAGTGTAGACATAGCGTGACTGGATAGAGCTGTAAGTGGGGCATTTGGAGTGGGGTATGGGGAAAGTTTGGGTAAATGTATGGAACCCTTACGTTGTTGGACTAGTGAGCTTGAGGGACAAAGGATGTTGCTCAATCCATTTGAGCTGGGACGGTTACTTGTGGGGGGTTAGGAACTCTGTTTGGGGTATTTTTCCGAGCTAATGCCATGTCATTTCTCTTCATCTTCCATTAAAAGTTTCTTTTCGACACTCAGACCCTGCGCTTGTGAGGGGGGAAGCATTGCCTTTCAGAGGCGCCCAGGGGTGCATGAATTTCCCAGGCTACTGGGTGGGAGCTTGAGCCGGTTCTGTGTGAGATGGGTGAAAAGGAACCCTTAGATATTGAACCCTGCCCTGGTTGCTGCTGGCACTACCTGGCAGAAGGGTTACATTAATAAATAGAGGATCAGGATATTACTGGGTGAGGCTCTTTCAGTGGCTAAAGATCCTGCAAAACCCGCAGGAAGTTGTGCCCTGAGCCCTAGGAATTGGGCGAGGGTGGGTGTGTAAATTGACAGGGTTGCACCTTGAGCCCTAGGAACTGGGTAAAGGTGTGTGTCCCTACAGTGTGGAAGGGAGAGAGACATGTGTGCGGGTGACAACCCCACGGCATGGGCGGGTTGGTTTACCGACCTCGGTCGGGGCTGTGAGAACGTCACGTCCTGGGCGGTGTAGTTAAGCCGACCTCAGTGCCAGTGCCGACCCCCACCCCCGCCTTGGAGGAATTCTTCTCTGGGCCTGGCTACGGCCTCTCAGAGAGGGAGCGGAAGAGCCCTCCCGGGGCGGCGCCGGAGCTGTGGGGCTGTAGCCCTCCCAGAGCAGAGGCAGTCTCCCGCGGAGTCAGCACCTGGCCTCTCACAGGGGACGGGCCCATAGAGCAGAAGCCCCAGACAGGCCCCCCAGACACCCTCCTCGTGGTGGCTCCGTGGGCTGCTGAGCCTGGAGGGCGGCCAGTTAGCGTTAGAGCCGGGGGGAGCCGGCAAGGGCAGTGGGGCTCTGCCCCAGCAGGCAGGCGGTACAGACAGGCCTGGCATCAGCCACCCCGCTGGATGTCTGGTACGGAGGCGGGCTCCACCCTGTTGCTACGGAGCATCTGAGGCTGCTCGTGGCGCGGGGGGTGTACGACTGGGTCCCTTCAGCTCTGGTGAAAGACCCCTCCTCGGGGCCTAACCCCACAGGCCAAGGAGGCAGCTGGCTCCCAGGAGAAAAAGGGGGTGCTGCCCAGGGTCGGTCATTTGGGCCGAGCCCCCAAGGCAACCCCCAGCGGCTCATGAGCAGGGCAAGGTCCTTGGGAGCGGAGCTTCTCCCCAGAGCCGTCAGACAAAGCGACCTCAGACGCCTCCTCGTATCCTGAGCTGTGACCTGGCTTCTAGACTCCAAGCCCCTCTTTTGCCCCAGCGCCATGTGACAAGGGACCCCTCCGTGGGGCAGCCAGGCTGTGTCAGGAGAGAGCCGACCCTGGGTGGCCATTTTGAAAGTGGGGGGGGGAGAACTCACCAGCCTCCATCCTGCTTGTCCACGTTGTGGATGATGGCCTGTTTGCAGAAGGAGAGCTCGTCTTCCCGCTGGGCTTTGTAATCGTAGAGGGCCTTCACCGTGCACTGGGGAGCAGAGCAGAGACATGCTCGCCTGAGCAGCTGCGAGGCCGGCATTCTGGGGTCCCCCCTCCGCTCTTGGCTCAGAGCTGCGGGGTACCCGCTCTGCCACCGGCAGAGCGAGAGGCTCCGCAGGGGCCGGGCTACAGTTCCCACAGCTGGCAGCCGGGCAGAACACGGAGCACGCAGCTCTCAGGCAGCACGTGAACCCCTCTCCCGCCCTCCCTGTGCCAGTCTGCCGGGGTCCCCCAGCCTTGGGGGGCGTCTCCGGCCTGTGCCCGCTCACCCTGGCCATCGGCATCTTGTTGGCTTCCACGTAGAGGTGAGGAGTCCGCACTTCGTACAGGGCTCCGTAGTCCAGCTCCTGCAAAGGACAAGCGCAGGGTTCCCATGGGAGGCGAGCCCACAGCTTCCCCCTTCCCCGGCTCCTGGGGGGCAGCTCGTGGGGACAGGGGAAGGGACTAGAGAAGAGCTGCCGGCTGGCCAGGAGCCCCTCCTCTGATGGGAAGCGGTGTTATGTCAGGCGACCGGGCGGTATAGAAAGGTCTCTGCTGTGTGCCCCAGGCTTCAAAGGGCAGCGTGGCCCTAGGATCAAGCCAGAGCACTGCATGCTGGGACATGTAGTCTGCACTTGCCACACCTCTGCCTAAAGATGAGCGCACCAGCAATCTGATTGGCCGGTCCCTGGGATTGCCCGCCCCTTGCCAATGCACCCCCTGCGCAAAGCTTCGGGACCCCGGGATGCAGCCGGGTTCGGCCTTTCCAAGATTCTGGGGGGTAGCCAGACAGTCCCCCCATATTCACCCCCGAGCCCAGCTGTAGGGCCCCTCTTCCCCTCTCCGGTGCCCTCTGTGGGGCTCCCCCCAGACTCACAGCCGTGCCCATCTTCTCCAGCGTCTCCTCGTTGATGGGGTAGCGGAGTTTCATCTTGCGGTACAGCGGGTGCTTCTCGTAGTAGCTCACCAGGTCCACCAGGCTCTCGAACTCGGCTGAGCTGCCCAGCATGAAGAGCCGGCCCTCTTGCTGGATGCGGCAATGCTTGATCTTGCCCTCTGCTCTGTGACAACACACCCCGAAGGGCACGTGAGGAGGGGCTGGGGGATGGCAGGTGGGACGTGCCTTGTGTTAGAGGGGAGGCATTTCGCCCACCTGGAAATGCAGCTGCCTCTGGGGTGGACGGCAGCTGCTGGGAAACAGCGCACAGCAACACTGCTCAAAGGAAGCTGGCTTCTGGTGGGAGGCCAGTGGATGGAGTTCCCCCAGCGGGAATGCAGCTGGGACGCTGGAGTAACACCTGACTCATGGTAAATCCAGTGACTACAGCAAGAGCTTATGGCGCAGGCAATGTACAACCCAGCAAGGCCGTCGAGCAGCTCGCCGTGGCATTGCCCAGTGCCGACTCAGAGTGACCAGCAGCCCTAGCATGACAGAGTTACCCCTGGCACAGCGGGTATATGGCAGCTAGACACCTGCAGCTGACCCGAGCCAGCTGACGGACTTGGGGGAGTGCCCTGCGTGGTGGGAGCACCCCAGGACTTGGGCTGTAGCCTGAGCCAGAATGTGTCCACCGCAATCAAACAGCGCTTAGCCTGCAATTCACAGCCCGGCTCGCACGAACCGGCCGTGGGTGTCTAACTGCAGTGCAGGCGTCACCCAAACCAGTCAGCCAGGCCTGAGGGAGGCCAAAAGCATCCCCCGGGGACTCGCAGTACAGATCCCTGCAACAGCCCTCGCTGGGGGTCCACCCTGGCCCCCGTCCACCCCCACTGCACTCAGCTGAGCTGACTGGAGAAACTCATGAGAAGCACAGGGCATGGGCTGCGGGGAGAGATGGCAGCAGCTGGGCGCTGTTACCACGGGCTCCGGCAGCCTGGGTTTGAGATCACAAAGGAAACAAGTCTGCAGCTTCTCAGCTCAGGGATGCAGGCAGGAGTGCTGGCCCCAGACCCACCCCTAGTCCCGCCCCTTCTACTGAGGCCCCGCCCCTACAGGAGCCAAGCCGCCTCCCCACTCCATGCCCCCCCCCACCGCCGGGAGGTGGGACGGTGTGCTGCAGCCTGCCCCGCCCTCAGCCTGGAGAGGGCAGGTGGGCGCGTGGCCCCAGCCTCCTTGGCCTTAGAGCACGGGTAGGGTGGGGGGCATGCGGCTGCAGTCTCCCCAGCTCCGGAGGATGGGGAGGGTGGGCACTCGGGGGCAGCAACGCTCTGCCCCAGTAGGCCTACAGCAGGCGCTCCGGGGGCGGAGTGTGGGCGGGGCCACGCTGGCGGTTTGGGAAGCCAGAGCCCTCCCCCGCCTAGCCTACTGCCGCCCATGGCTCTGGGGCAACTCGTGTAGGGGGGATGCTGAGAGACATTCAGCCAAACTGCAGCGGGTCACCCCTACACGCCAGGGGAGGCCGCAGCACCCCCGGCACCTCTAGCTCCGGCATCTCC
The DNA here is from genome assembly GCF_052426305.1 of Pelodiscus sinensis. Taxonomy (NCBI): domain Eukaryota; kingdom Metazoa; phylum Chordata; order Testudines; family Trionychidae; genus Pelodiscus; species Pelodiscus sinensis. The sequence goes on from NC_143053.1 coordinate 4,101,479, forward strand.
GGCCCCGCCTGGCCAGCTCACACTCACCGGAAGGAGATCGCATAGGAGTTGGGCTCGCTGCGTTTGCGCACCAGGAAGGCTCCGTCCCGGGGCACCCTCATCAGCATATGCTCAGCCTGTAGGCGGGTCAGGTTGGCATGGTACCACCTGGGCCGGGAACGAGCACACACAGAGATCAGTTCAGCGCATCGTCCGGACCCCGGGCCACTGAGAGAGGCGCTAACTCCCTTCAAGCTCCTAGGCTGAGCCCATGTGCGGTAAGCGCAGGAATCCAGGTCTGGCTTTCCACCCTGCCGGGCCCTGGAGACGTGTCCGGGCTGTTGCCTGTACGACTGTTTGACTGAGTGTCTAGGTGTGACGCCCGCTCCCCGTGAGTAGCGACGGGGGACAGGTGTGCTCAGGCTGCGGAGGCATCCCCAGGGCGTGTGATTCAGACTGGACCGATGGCGTGGGGCTGTGCTGCCTTGTAGTGGCCACCAGCCGGGAAAGCGGGGGAAAGCGCCATTCTCACAGCCCCCGGCAAGGCCCCCTGGCTGGAGCAGCAGCCGTCTGCGTCCTGGGAGCCTCGTTCCAGTCCCCGTCCTGCACCTGTGCCGTTCTGCCCACAGCCACCGACTCTGGTTCTATCTGGCCTGGGATTATTTCCACATAAACCTCCCTCTGCCCTTTGGTAACCCAGGGAGTGAGCGGGCTGTGGGAACACCTGGATCCTTGGGGCATGCAAGGGTGGCTTCCTCTACAAAAAGAAAATCCATCGTTGTGGCTACAGCCAAGACCCAACCCAGCCAGGCTCCTGCCCCAGAGAGGGATGCGGGGTCTCACTGACACCCCCAGAACAGCTCCAAGGCACAGTCAGAGGAAATGACGGTATAAAACTATGGTACGCCCACATCTGGAATACTGTGTACAGATGTGGTCTCCGCACCTCAAAAAAGATATTTTGGCCTTGGAAAGGGTCCAGAAAAGGGCAACTAAAATGATTAGTTGTTTGGAACGGGTCCCATATGAAGAGAGGTTAAAGCGATTGGGGCTTTTCAGTTTAGAAAAGAGGAGACTGAGGGGGGATATGATAGAGGTCTATAAAATCATGAGTGGTGTGGAGAGGGTGAATAAAGAAAAGTTATTTATTAGTTCCCATAATAGAAGAACTAGAGGACACCAAATGAAATTAATGGGGAGCAGGTTTAAAACTAATAAAAGAAAGTTCTTCTTCACACAGCGTGTAGTCAACCTGTGGAACTCCTTGCCAGAGGAGGCTGTGAAGGCTAGGACGATAACAGAGTTTAAAGAGAAGCTAGATAATTTCATGGAGGTTAGGTCTATAAAAGGCTATTAGCCAGGGGATAAAATGGTGTCCTTGGCCTCTGTTTGTCAGAGGCTGTAGAGGGATGGCAGGAGACAAATCGCTTGATCATTGTCTTCGGTCCAGCCTCTCTGGGGCACCTGGTGCTGGCCACTGTCGGCAGACAGGATACTGGGCTAGATGGACCTTTGGTCTGACCCAGTCCGGCTGTTCTTATGTTCTAAATGACACCCCCAGAACAGTCAGAGGAAGTGGAGCCCTTGTGACACCCCATATCCTGTAGGGGGCGCCGAATCCCGGCCGCAGGGCCCAGCAGAGGGGAGGGCAGGAGGCAGACAGGATACTGGGCTAGATGGACCTTTGGTCTGACCCAGTCCGGCCGTTCTTATGTTCTAAATGACACCCCCAGAACAGTCAGAGGAAGTGGAGCCCTTGTGACACCCCATCTCCTGTAGGGGGCGCCGAATCCCGGCCGCAGGGCCCAGCAGCGGGGAGGGCAGGAGGCAGACAGGAGCGCAGGGCTGCGCGGGCGGACGGGCGGGGAGCTCTCACTCTTTGCTCTCGTGGGCGTTGGGCTGCGGCACGGGGTCCGTGAGCCTCATCTCGAACTCGTTGCAGCGCAGCGGCACCTCGCGGTAGTGGCAGATCAGGCTGTAGAGGCTGTCGAACACCAGGTTGTCCGTCAGGTAGAACTTGGTGGTGCCGGCTTCCTGCCGGGAGTGGATGCGGCAGTGCTGGACTCGGCTGGACCGCCTGCAGCGGGGACCAGAAAGGGTCGGCGGGGGCGGGAGCGACCCACGTCCCCCGGCTCTGCCCAAAGCGAGTGGGGTGTGGGGGGAGGTCAGCTCTCTGCAGCAGTCGAGGGGGGGGGCAGGAGAATAGCCCAAGTCACAAGGATAATCGAGGCCCCCCGCGTTCAGGGCTGGTTGGCTCTGGCCCGGTCCAGCCCTCAGCTGCCAGCTGTGAGCCATGCAGGGGTGCTGCGGCAATACACTGGCTGACAGTGCGACCGCCAGCAATGATCCCAGCCTGCCGCTCCCGGCTAGCGGGGGTGGGGGTGGTCTGGCCCTTTGCCGCTGGCACTTGAATGTGGGAGCTCTGGGTTCGGGTCAGGCCGCCTCCCCTTCCCTGGGGCTCTCCCATGTGGACTCCCCTGGCTCCTAGGACAGGCCTGGGAGCCACAGAGCTGGGTAGAGCCACGAACCTGGGCTAGCAGCCGGGCAAGCGACCCCTCCCCGAGCCGCACCCTGGGGAGCGTCTCTCCAGGAGCCGGTGGGTTCTGGGCCGGGCGGCTGAGGCTGCCAAGGCGGGAGAGGAGCGGCGCTCTAAGGGCCCCCAGGCCGGAGAGACAGAGGGTCCCGGCGGGAGGGGCTGGCGCAGGGGGTGGCCGCCGCGGGAGGCGCCTACCAGAAGGAGAGGGTGTAGTCTCCCACGAAGGTCTCGCTCTCCCGCACCAGGAAGGTGCCGTCCTTCCCGCCCGTCTCGGTGCAGTACTCGTGCAGCAGCTTCTCGGCGATCTGGCGCCCGTCGCGGCCCCCGCCCAGCTTCCCGTGAAACCACTTCTCGCTGAAGTGCAGCTCGTTGTTGTTAAACTCCTGCAGGCGCAGAGCCCCGGGCGAGACGGGCGGGTGGCAGGGAGGGGAGGCGGGAGACACCAGAGAAATCCAGGGGAGAGAGACAATGGGCTTCGTGCCGTGGCTCTCCCAGTGTGCTCCATGGACCACTGCTGGCCCGGGACCATCTTGCAGGTGGGCTGGGGGTTCGGGGCTCGCCCCCCCTGCAGTGGGGAGCCTGTGCTGTTGCTCCAGCCCCACGCCCCCCTCCCCGGGTTGGAGCGCCAGCGCCAGCTTCCCACTGTGGGGCTGGTGGGGGCAGGAAGAGGCTCCGCGCACTAGCTCACCCACTCCCACTAGCTGGGGGACCGGCAGGGCAGGAAACTGCTCGTCTGGAGGCTTCCCCTGCTGCTCCCATTGGCCAGAATCACAGCAAATGGGAGCAGTGGGGTCTGGGTAGGAGGGAGGGTGCAGGAGCAGGCTGGGGTTGGGGTGTCTGGCCGGGGGGGGGGGGGCAGTGCCTGGGAGTGGTGGGAGGCACAGAGCCAGATAAGTGCCTCTGATGCCCAAACCCACAGCCTTATCACTCTCACACAAGCACCCTTCTACAGAGACCCTGCACCCCCAGCCTGCTCCTGCACCTTCCCTCTGGCCAGACCCCGCACCCCCAGCCTGCTCCTGCACCCTCCCTCCTACCCAGACCCCACACCCCCAGCCTGCTCCTGCACCCTCCCTCCTGGCCAGACCCCACATCCCCAGCCTGCTCCTGCACCCTCCCTCCTACCCAGACCCCACACCCCCAGCCTGCTCGTGCACCCTCTCTCCTACCCAGACCCCACACCCGCAGCCTGCTCCTGCACCCTCCCTCCTGGCCAGACCCCGCGCCCCCAGTCTTCTCCTGCACCCTCCCTCCTGGCCAGACCCCGCGCCCCCAGTCTTCTCCTGCACCCTCCCTCCTACCCCGACCCTACACCCCCACCACCTCCTACACCCATTTGTCATTGTGGGTGGTCGGCTGGTGGTCTGCAGAAAGGTCTGCATGGGTCCGCGGGCCTAAAGTTTGAGAACCACTTGGTTTAGCATCACGTCCTTGTCACTTCGGCCACCTCTGGGGCGCAGCACAGCAGCCGTACACCAGCGCACAACCATGCTGCCCCATGGTTTAGGACACAGACTGGAGGTTCCCATGTGCCACTGAACCTTCCTGGAGATCTAGCCAGTAAAAGTTAATGGCCTGGCTGGAATCTGAGCAGGACACCGATTAATACCCCGCCTTGTGAAAAGTACCAAGGGATAGTTAATGGCCAGGACCAAAGAGGTGCTTGGGTAGCTCCGTAGGTGACCCCTGAAGGTCCCTGAGATGCTGCCCTCCCCCCGTCCAGACCTTTCCTCCCCACAGACACACCTCTTTTTGCTCCACCTCTTCCTCGTCCTCGTTGGACTGGTAGTGGGACGTCTCCTCGGAGTAGTAGATCTTGTTGCTTGTCAGAACAAAGTAATGGGGGCTCCAGGTCTGCCAAGGAGAAAGTGGGATCAGAACCAGGCAGCGAGGAAGCCAGGGAGCAGGCACAGGGACCAGGATGTCAGCGCCCGCTGGAGATCACAGCTGCCCTGGTAGCACGCTGGCAGGACATGTGTCATGTTCCCACTCCAGTGCGTCCACAAGTGGATACCAGCCTAGTACTGCTGCTGGAAAATGGAGTCACTCCTCTAGCTCAGGCGGTGGAGGTCTGTGATAAAGGTCCAGGGTTCAAGCCCTTCTGATGACCTCGCGTAGGGGGACGGGACGGCACCACCTCCTTCCCCGCTGCCGGAACCAAGCCGTTCCTGGTTCCACGGGTGGTCGCTAGACCCTCCCCGCTCCCCACGCTGTGCCTTACGTGGTCGATGGGGTCCTCGAGGTACAGGATGCCGTTCTTGATGGAGTTGCTGATGTCATTCTCCGAGTAACTGGCCATGGAGACTTCCTCGTACAGGTTCCCTTCCACCAGCTTCTTGTGCTAGGGAGCGGGAGAGCAAACCAGAGAGAGGCAAACGCCCACGGTTAGCCTGACCCTCGCCCACCCTGCAAGTGCCCCGGACTATGCTCTGTCTGCCACGGTGGAGGTATCCCATCGCTCAGCTGGGGCAGTGAAACAGCTGCTCAGTTTCACTCCGGCTACGTCTACACTGGCATGATTTTCCGGAAATGCACGTCTAGATTGGCAGGATGCTTTTCCGCAAAAAGCACTTATTGTGGAAAAGCGTCCGTGGCCAATCTAGACGCGCTTTGCCGCAAAAAAGCCCCGATGGCCATTTTCGCGATCGGGGCTTTTTGGCGGAAAACAAATCTCTGCTGACTACACTGGCCCTTTTGCGCAAAAGTTTTTCGGAAAAAGACTTTGGCCCGAACGGGAGCAGCATAGTATTTCCACAAAAGCACTGACAATCTTACATGAGATCGTCAGCGCTTTTGCAGAAATTCAAGCGGCCAGTGTAGACAGCTGGCAAGTTTTTCCGCAAAAGCAGATGATTTTGCGGAAAAACTTGCCAGTCTAGACACAGCCTCCCTGTTTGCCATTGGTTTCACTTCCTGGTTCTCCTGCTGTGTGGGCTCACGGGAGCTTGGGCAGAGGAGTCTGCCGTGGGAGCAAAATGACTTTAATGGCTGCGGGTGGCCGGGACTGGTTTCTTCTGGCAAAGAGATTCCCACGCACCTTTGTATCTTAGTACGTCTAGACTGCGTGGCTCCGTTGATGGAGCCATGTAGATTTGTTTGTTCGGCAAAGGGAAATGAAGCCACCATTTAAATAATCGCGGCTTCATTTAAATTTAAATGGCTGCCCCGCTCTGCCGATCAGCTGTTTGTCGGCAGATCGGGGCAGTCTGGACGCTCCCCTGCCAACATGAAAGCCCTTTATCGACCTCCCCGGTAAACCTCATCCTACGAGGCATAACGGGGAGGTCGATAAAGGGCTTTCAGGTCGGCGCGGGAGCGTCCAGATTAGCGCGCTGAGCCGACAAACAGCTGATCAGCTGTTTGTCGGCTCAGCGCAGCAGCCATTTAAATTGAAATGAAGCCGCGATTATTTAAATCGCGGCTTCATTTCCCTTTTCCGATCTGTCTAATCTACATGGCTCCATCGATGGAGCCATGTAGTTTAGACACATCCTTAATGTCGGAGGCAGAGAACATTCACTCCAGCACGTTCCTGTAACCCCGCGCTACAGGGCTCTCCCCCGTCCTAGCTACCCAGCCTTAGGCAGCCATGTGCTGTTCCTGTATCTCCCACTCTGGACTGACTTGGAGAAGGTTGGGGCGGGGGAGGGATGAGGGCACGCCCTAGGTTCCGCACCTTAATGAGGATTTTCTTCTTGAGCTGGGTGGGGGAAGGCAGCTCATCGGCGTTGATGTCCACCGGCTTGGTGAGCAGCATGTCCCCGAAGACCTTCTTGAAATGGGAGGCCATGTTCCTCTGCTGGACGATGCTGCAGTGGTCCTCGATGGAGAGGATGATGGGGAACCTGGGGTAGCCGGGAAGGAAAGGCCGGGTGACTCAGAACAGCCACCGAGAAGAGGTCCCAGGTCGCACGCCTGCTCCTCTGGTAGCCGGGGGCAAAGCTAACAAGGGCGGGACCCCACAGGAGCTAACAGGAACCACAGACCCAGGGGAGAAGCTGGTGGAGCCCATAGAGTGGGGGAAGCTGGAGGCAGAACCCTCGGACACTCACTAAACCAGGATCTGACACACACAACCTAGGAGTGTCGATGCCTTGGAATGGGACTTAGCAACTAGGTCTCAGCCCGGGATAACCAGGGAACATCTGGCCACCACACCTGGTTAAACAGGTGTCACTCTGGTTTCTAGTCATTACGGGCAGGCGTTTCAGACCCTTTCCCCAACCGCTGTTACTATTAAGCATGAGAACTCTGGATACTCTTGTTATCCACTGAAATGCCCAGTCCCCTTTTGAATGCGGCTAAGTTCTTGGCCTCGCGGGCTTCCTGCAGCCATGAGTTCCACTGTCCCTTAGCGAGCGGTCGCTAAGCCGCAAAGGGGTGACAAAGCCCAGGTGGTGCCGTGGGGTGGCCCTTACTCAGAGGTCACGAAGGCGTGCTCCTTGATGGTGTGCAGGACATCCAGGAATTTGATTTTGGAGGTGAGGGTGTGTCCGTGGTAGATGATTGGCAGGTCATCGGGACCATCCCAACAGTCCACTAAGGGCAGAGATGGTTGAGTGGTTAACACCCTCCCCCCACGCGTGGTCACTGATCCCCCTGCCCCACACGAGTGTCGCTGTGGCACTGTGCGCACGTCGTTGGCGTGCCAGGACACGGCACTTCACGGGTGGTCCCGGGGTAGATGCCACACTGGGGCTCATGGCTCAGATGCCAGGTAATATCACAGGCTGCCACCTAAGCAGGGCCACGTGGGACTGTGTGAGTGCGGGAGGCTTTGGGTGGTTTTGCTTGTCATGGATAGGAAGGGCAGGCAAGATCGGGTTCACCGGGGGGCTGAACCATCCAAATCTGAGGGCCCACTGAGTGGCAGATGCTGGAGCGACCGTCTAGGCTGATCTCCTGCACAGCCCAGGCCAGAGAATTCCTGCACTCGGTGGATGTGAAACGTTGGCCCAGCCGCCCCAGAGGACAACGATCCACTCATAACGTGAACGTCTCCTGTTTCCAGGGCACCGGAAGGAGCCTGATACGATTCGCCAACTAGGAATTGTGGCAGCCACCTCTGGGGTGAGACGGGGCGGCTGCCTGGCACCTCCCTGCAGCCCTACACCGACGGGTAAGACATCCCAAGCGGAGGCAATGGAAAGGGCCAACCCACCGCAGGGTGTGGCCAAGGCCCTGGGCTCAGGCCCCTACGTTTGTGCAACGTGGGAGTTGGGAACGTGGTTTTAGGGATCCTCCCAAGGATGCTGACTCCAGTGGTGACCGTGCACCCCTGCTGGCAACCCTAGGACAACTTCCTGCTGCCCCGCCCCACCCGCCATGGAGTGGCACCCGGGCTACTTGGCTCAGGCAGTCTGCGGCGCTCACAGCAGCCGCTCACTCACGCTCTATGCAGCGGCAGCCCATCCGGAGGCAGCGCGCGTAGGCTTCCAGCGAGGACTCGCTGGAGAACTGGTCCCCAGTCAGATACCTGCAACAAGAACAAGAGGGTCCCTGAATCACCAGCAGCGCCCAGAGGGCTCCAGCCTGCAGAACCGGGGGCAGGTCTGGGGAGCCTGGAGGAAGAGGAGCAGCTGCAAAGGCGGCTCCCAGACCATCTCAGGGAGCAACAACTGCAGATGCTGCCCGTCCAGGCAGCGCCCGGCCACAGACCACGTCCCTGGAGCTGCCTGGCAGGCCACGAGCTGCTGTGAGCAGTGGCTCCTTGCTGGGCTCGTGAGCTCTGGGGTCTTCGCTGTCCCGGGGCACCGCCGTCGGGATCCCATCTAATTTCCGTGTCTGCTCTGCCACGGCCGGCTGAGCTCAGGGGCCTCATCAGAGGTCGAAAGCCGCCAGGCCAGGCTAGAGAGAAGCCCTCCCCCCATGTTCGCTATTGCACTGCAGGCCAGAGCTCTGCTAGGGCTCTCAGACCAGACTGGCAGCTCCCCCAAGCTCTGCAGAACGGCTCCTAGGGCTGCCGCAGGAGGCTCCCGATTAGCTCCAACGGGTCGTGTCACTTCCTCTGCGCCCCACCGCCCGGCAGCTCTTACGTGTTGTGGGAGGAGGAGATCCAGTACTGGGAGAGCGGGTAGTTCATCTCCTCTGGGACCACCCGCTCGTACTTGGTATCCATGACCATGTTTTCCCTGGAGAACAGGTACGTCAGAAACTGAGGACAGAAGGGAAGCTGGTGAGAGTGAGGCTCCAGGACCCCGTGGGTCAGCCCAGGCAAAGGGGAGCAGCAGGCATGGGGCAAAGCCCTCGCAGGAATAGGGAAAGGGGGAGAAGTCGGTGGACAAGAGCAGAGGCCAAGCCAGGGCCTGTAACTCCTGCTGGGGCTGGGCTACAGAGGCAGCCTTTGGCACGCACGCTTCCCAACGTGTCGGGGAGCCGGAGGGGTTCGCTCAGGCCTCTCTTCCGTTACAACCGGCCCGTCTGCGTCCACGCAGTGCAATTCCCCGTGGGAGTCACTGCTGCAGCCTCCCACAAGCAGCTGCCAGAGGTGGATTTGGGGGCCAAAATCTGCAGCTGTGCCCGTTAGACGAGGATAATCAAACCCTCTTGCTTCAGGCCACAAGGAGAGCTACAAGTGCCAGGAAGGAATAGCAACCCCCAAGGTGCAGCACCGTACACTAGCCAGATGGGGAGCGTACGGCTTTCTGTGAAGCCTCGGCGCATGGTAACAGATGGAGGCTATGTCAGCGGCCTGTAGGTCCCTGGGTCTGATCTGACACGGCCCATCCTGATCTCCAGGCTGAGGGGCACACTGTCTGTTATAAAGGCACCTACAGCCGTGCACGCCACACGTCACAAGCCCTGTAACTACTCGAGAGACGTCACCTGCCCCAGCTGGGAGTCTGAGCTCAGCTGGCGGGCGCTGAGATGGCAAAGGGGTTGGCTGGGATCAGGGGGGATGGGGTACCGGTTCCTCTACCTCATCCAGCTGGAAGAAGGGCTCTGCCATGTCACTGAAGGGGTCCCTGAGGTAGCTGCACATGTACTCCCGCACCTTGCCGATGTCACTGGCCCAGGGCTCCTAGGGCGAGAGCACAGAGGGCAATGTTAGGGGAGGAGCTGCCCTGAGGGTTTGGATGTGAACCACCACAGGCGGGAACCCGAAGACTCCAGCCTCAGATCTGCAAGATGAAGAACCTCCTGACAGAGAGAACGTGGCTGGACTAAGGGCTCAAGAGACTCATGACCTTCAGCTCGCCACAGGGCAGGTATGGCACATAATCCCCACCACCACCACTGTGCCTCCACCCTGCTGTGCAGGGAACAGAGGGGAGTCCGGTGTTGAAGGCCAGCAGCACTGGCGTGTTGAGCTGGCGAGTCCTACCTTATTGTAATTATTCTCTTGACTAGATTTAAGATCCATGCAAGCCTTGGTAGGGATTTGCTCCTCGTTCTTAAAATGGTTTCATCTGAATTTTCTGTCAGAGATCGACAGGCCACGAGGCCAGGTCTGACCTTCCCTATCACGCAAGTCACAGAATCTCCTCCAGGCATGCACCAAGCCCATCACTTCTGACTGAGCAGGAGCAGGTCTTCTAGAACGACCTGCGATCGGGAGTGAGAGACCCCAAACCGCAGAGTCACCACATTTAAAGGCAGAAGGGACCACGCGATCACCCAGTCTGCCCGGGCCTATGATGGATTCTCCATTGCAGCCCTGCATGAGTTGTTCTGATGGGGAATCTCTAGAGCTATCAATGGATTCAAAAAATTAATCACACAATTAACCACACTGTTAAACAATAACAGAATACCATTTATTTTGATATTTTGGATGTTTTCCACATTTTCAGCTATATGATTTCAGTTACACAGTCTACAAAATGTAGTGCTTGTTTTCTATTTGTTTTTATTACAAGTATTTGCACTGTAAAAAACAAAATAGTATTTTTCACTTCACCTCATACGAGTACTACGGTGCAACCTCTTTATCATCAAAGTTGAACTTGCAAATGTAGATTTACATACAAAAAGAACTGCATTAGAAAACAAACGAATGTAAAACTTTAGCACTTCCAAGTCCACTCAGTCCTACTTCTTGTTCAGCCAATGGCTCAGACAAAATTGGGTTACAATTTGTAGGAGATAACTTTGCCTGCTTCTTGTTTAAAATGTCACCCGAAAGTCAGAACACACGTTTGTATGGCACTGTTGTAGCTAGCATCTTATTTTGGTACCTTCTTTGTGTTTTGTCAGATCTGCAGTGAAAATGTTGTCTGGGTTGATAGCTGAGAGTGCCTTAATACATGGCAGCATGTGAGTAAAACAGAGCAGAAGACGTACAATTCTGCCCCAAGAAGTTCCACCACAAATACAATTAACACAGGTTTTTAATGAGCATCATCAGAAGGGAAGCGTGTCCTCCGGAATGGTGGCCAGAACATGAAGGGGCATACGAATGACTATCACATCTGTCATTAAATACCTTGCAGTACTAGCTACAACAGTGACACGTGAACGCCGGTTCTCACTTTCAGGAGCCATTGTAAATAAGAAGGAGGCAGCATTATCACCCATAAATGTAAGCGAACTTGTGCGTCTGAGCGATTGGCTGCACAAGGAGCACAACTGAGGGGTCTTGTAGGCACTGAAGTTTGACACTGTTTTGTTTCTGAATGCAGTTGAGGCACCAAAAAAAAAATCTGCATTTGTAATTTGCACTTTCACGATAAAGGGATCGCGCTACAGTACTTGTCTGAGGTGAACTGAAATGCTGTCTTTTATCATGTTTACAGTGCAAATATTTGCAATAAAATACTGATATAAAGTGAGCACTGTACACTTTGTAGTCTGCTGTGTGAGTCTGTATGCAAAAAAACCCCTAGGAGCCCTGTGGCACCTTAATACTAACAAATGTATATGGGCATAAGCTTGTGGGGGTAAAAATCACGTCAGCAGATGCTGACGTGGATTTTACCCATGAAAGCTTATGCTCAAATAAATCTGTTAGTCTTTAAGGTGCCCCTGGCTCCTTTTCGATTTTGTATTCTGTGTTATAATTGAAATCAGCATCCTTGAAAATGTGGAGAAGCGTCCCAAAAGGTTGAACACATTTCAGTGGGTACTCAACAGTGGTTCAATTGGTTCAACAGTGTGATTAAAATGCAATTAATTTTTTAAATAACAATTACTTTTGGAGTTAATCACACAAGTTAACTGCAATTAATCGTCGGCCCTATTAATCCGCTGTTAAAAACATGCCTCTTCTTTCCAGTCTGAGTTTGTCTGGTTTTGGCTTCCCCCACCCATCATCACATTCTCTCTGTCCACGGCTGGAATATGGGCAGCGGCACACACGGCCCTTCCTGAGACAGCAGGGCCTCTCTGCTGATACTGCCCCCAGAGGATGCCCACTTGGAGGGCAGTGGGTCTCATGGTATAACAGGAAGTCCTTGGAGGATCATGACTTTAGGTTACCAGAGGCCGGGGCTGGCTTTGGGTAGCCAGAAGCAATCTGATTGCCGAACAGCGGCGCTATGCCGGGGAATGGGACGTGAGCCGTAGCCGATACCTTCTGGTCGTACTGCAGAAACTTCTGGAAGTCGTACAGTGTAATTTGGCACAGCTCTGCCCGGTCGACATTCCTGGGGAGGCGCAGGGAGCCAGTCAGCAGCAGTATGTGCAAGGCAGGGAGCCAGCCTCCCCCCACCAAAAGGAAATTGAGCTCTGCCACTGCCCCTCAGTTCTAACCCAGCCCCCCGGCTACCCCAGCCCTGGGCTCCTCCCCCCACAGCTCTGCCACTTCCCCTCACTTCTAACCCACAGCCCCCCGGCCACCCCAGCCCTGGGCTCCTCCCCCCACAGCTCTGCCACTGCCCCTCACTTCTAACCCACAGCCCCCCGGCCACCCCAGCCCTGGGCTCTGCCCCCCACAGCTCTGCCGCTGCCCCTCACTTCTAACCCACAGCCCCCCGGCTACCCCAGCCCTGGGCTCCGCCCCCCACAGCTCTGCCACTGCTCCTCACTTCTAACCCCCCGCCCCCTGGCTACCCCAGCCCTGGGCTCCTCCCCTGACAGCTCTGCCACTGCCCTTCAGTTCTAACCCACAGTCCCCTGGGTATCCCAGCCCTGGACTCCCCCCATGCTGTGGTGATGATTCAGCTGAGTCCTGACCCACAGCTCCTTCCCCAGTGTGGCTCCTTCTGGACTGAGCTGAGTGACACGTGTTAACCGGAGCAGCCGGCCAATGCCCTGGGGTTCCTCTGGGTTTACGTTCCTGTGTCTGGGGAGCGAACTGGGCGCTGCTGGGGGATGGGGGGGGGGGGGCAGACAGGGCTGGACTTGTGAAGAGACCCCTGGGCTCTGACCTGGCGCACACGCATGCCCACACACTGTGAGCCGGGCTCTGACCTGGCGCACACGCACGCACACACACTGTGAGCCGGGCTCTGACCTGGCGCACACGCACGCACACACACTGTGAGCCGGGCTCTGACCTGGTGCACACGCACGCACACACACTGTGAGCCGGGCTCTGACCTGGCGCACACGCACACACACACACTGTGAGCCGGGCTCTGACCTGGCGCACACGCACGCACACACACTGTGAGCTGGGCCCTGACCTGGCGCACACGCACGCACACACACTGTGAGCCGGGCTCTGACCTGGCGCACCCGCACGCACACACACTGTGAGCCGGGCTCTGACCTGGCGCACACGCACGCACACACACTGTGAGCTGGGCCCTGACCTGGCGCACACGCACGCACACACACTGTGAGCCGGGCTCTGACCTGGCGCACACGCATGCACACACACTGTGAGCCGGGCTCTGACCTGGTGCACACGCACGCACACACGCTGTGAGCTGGGCTCTGACCTGGCGCACACGCACGCACACACGCTGTGAGCCGGGCTCTGACCTGGTGCACACGCACGCACACACACTGTGAGCCGGGCTCTGACCTGGCGCACACGCATGCACACACACTGTGAGCCGGGCTCTGACCTGGTGCACACGCACGCACACACACTGTGAGCCGGGCTCTGACCTGGCGCACACGCACGCACACACACTGTGAGCCGGGCTCTGACCTGGCGCACACGCATGCACACACACTGTGAGCCGGGCTCTGACCTGGTGCACACGCACGCACACACACTGTGAGCCGGGCTCTGACCTGGCGCAAACGCACGCACACACACTGTGAGCCGGGCTCTGACCTGGCGCACACGCACGCACACACACTGTGAGCCGGGCTCTGACCTGGCGCACACGCACGCACACACACTGTGAGCCGGGCTCTGACCTGGCGCACACGCACGCACACACACTGTGAGCCGGGCTCTGACCTGGCGCACACGCACGCACACACGCTGTGAGCCGGGCTCTGACCTGGCGCACACGCACGCACACACGCTGTGAGCCGGGCTCTGACCTGGCGCACACGCACGCACACACGCTGTGAGCCGGGCTCTGACCTGGCGCACACGCACGCACACACGCTGTGAGCCGGGCTCTGACCTGGCGCACACGCACGCACACACGCTGTGAGCCGGGCTCTGACCTGGCGCACACGCACGCACACACGCTGTGAGCCGGGCTCTGACCTGGCGCACACGCACGCACACACGCTGTGAGCCGGGCTCTGACCTGGCGCACACGCACGCACACACGCTGTGAGCCGGGCTCTGACCTGGCGCACACGCACGCACACACGCTGTGAGCCGGGCTCTGACCTGGCGCACACGCACGCACACACGCTGTGAGCCGGGCTCTGACCTGGCGCACACGCATGCACACACGCTGTGAGCCGGGCTCTGACAAGGAGGGCTCCTTGGTACTCACCGCAAGGAGAAGGAGAGTTCCAGCTGTTCAATTATCTGCAATGCAAAGGGACACAAGGGGCGGGTTAGCTGGCCGAGAAGTGTCCCGTGCAAGCTGGATGGGGACTGGAGCAGGAGGCGGAGTTTGTCTAGAGTCTGGGACGGGCGGCTGAATGGCCCTGGGTCTCTGACTCCCTCTAGGGTCTTCCCCATCTCCCGTCCCTACCCCAAAGCCCCCACAAAGCCTGTTCTCTGGGGCTCTCTCTTCTTCATGCCACGGACATTCAAGGTGCTGCAGAAATGCCCATTACTAGTGACGGGCAGCAGCGTGACCTCTCTGGCCCTTCTTAGCCACCCCGGACTCTCCCCCCGCCACATGGTCACCCAGGGCCTGGCCACCCGAAGGCCCCGACTCCATACCGATTTCTGAGCTTCGAACATCAGGTTTTTGTAGAAGTGAGTGAAGTGGGTGAAGGCCATGTCGCTCCTGGCTTCCACTTCCTGTCGGGAGAGAGACAGAACCTTGTGAGGGGGGCTGGGGGGAGCAGAGACTCCCAGGGCTGGAGGATCTCGGGAGACATCAAGCACCTGGGGCAGAAGATGGGGGGAAAGGCCCCCTGGAGGCAGCGAGGCATCGGATTGCCTTGAGTCAAGCCCATAGGCCATGTGGAGCCTGGGGCGTCACAGTCCTGACAAGCAGGGCCCCATTCTGAGCCAATGTCCCAGATGGGCTGGCTGGGTTATTTCCAGGGGAAGTTGGGACCATGGGTGGCGGGAGAAGGCAGCGGAAGCCCCGCCCCTTCTGCCCAAAGCCACACCCCTCGTCCTGAGATCATACCTCTTGACAATCTTGCCCCGCCCACCAAGCCCCGCCCAACTCCTTACACCCTACACAGGGTGAGCGGCCCAGCGAGAAGCAGATCAGAGTGTTGGGCGGGGAAGGAGCAGCAAAGGCGATTGGCCACCTCTAGGAATGGACTAAGAGCCTATTCCCTTGAAAGTGTCCTTCGGAAGGGCAGGAGGAAGGCACAGAAAATCAAATCCCGGGCGGGAACAGAGTCTTCCACTCCTACTCCAGAGGCCTGGCCTCTAAAGGGAGGGGCAGAAAAGCAGAGGGGACGAGAGGGAGGAGACCGTGTTCTCACCACGAGCTTGTCCCGCAGGAACCTCATGTTGGGCACCCGATAGTTCACCTGGGGCAGCCAGGTCTTCAGATCCTTCACCGTGACGCTGCAAGACACACAGAGCAGGAGTCAGCGTCACATGCAGGCTCTGGGCCTCCAGGCAGCCCCATGGCCTCGGGCAATTTCACTCCCGCCCTTCTCACAGATGGGTCTTCTGGGAAGCAAAAAGGCCTGTCCCTGTGAGAAAGAAAAGGGACCAAGAGCGGCAGGAACTCCAGGGCTCCAGAGCTGCCGGGTGCTCGCGGGAACCCCGTACATGATTCACCCAACTTGTGTCTCCCCCAGGGACCTGAACTCTGGGTTCACTGAGCAGTGAGACATGGGGCTGGCCCCCAGGCTGAGGTTGCATGCAGGTGGCTCCTAAGTCGGAATCACTAGTGTGGACACACTAAGGTGTTTTGCAAGGCTGCAATCCATGTCGCTTAGCCTGGCTGCCATGGAACAGGGTTTGCTTCTGAGCTTCTGACCACGTGCAGAGCAAACACAGAATCATAAAACATAGGACTGGAAGGGACCTCAAGAGGTCATCTCACAGCAGGACCCAGGACCGTCTTGACCGTCCTTGACAGGTGTCTGTCTAACCTGCTCTTAAATATCTCCAGTGATAGAGATTCCACAACCGCCCTAGGCAAGGAAATCATCTGTAAACACTTGGGGTATGTCTACACTACCCTCCTAGTTCGAACTAGCGGGGTAATGTAGGCATACCGCACTTGCAAATGAAGCCCGGGATTTGAATTTCCCGGGCTTCATTTGCATAAGCGGGGAGCCGCCATTTTTAAAACCCCGCTGGTTCGAACCCCGTGCAGCGAGGCTACACGGGGCACGAACTAGGTAGTTCGAACTAGGCTTCCTAGTTCGAACTACCATTACTCCTCGTGAAATGGCAAATACAACTTAGATGGGGCTACTATAAGGCAGGTGCATAACTGGCTGGATAACTGTACTCAGAGAGTAGTTATTAATGGTTCACAATCCTGCTGGAAAAGTATAACAAGCAGGGTTCCACAGGGGTCTGTTTTAGGACCGGCTCTGTTCAGGATCTTCATCAACGATTTAGATATTGGCATAGAAAGTACGCTTATTAAATTTGCAGATGATACCAAGCTGGGAGGGGTTGCAAGTGCTTTGGAGGATAGGGTCATAATTCAAACTGGTCTGGACAAATTGGAGAAATGGTCTGAGGTAAACAGGATGAAGTTTAATAAAGACAAATGCAAAGTGCTCCACTTAGGACGGAACAATCCGTTTCACACACACAGAATGGGAAGCAGCTGTCTAGGAAGGAGTCCTGCAGAAAGGGATCTAGGGGTTATAGTGGACCACAAGCTGAATATGAGTCAGCAGTGTGATGCTGTTGCAAAAAAAGCAAACATGAGTCTGGGATGTATTAACAGGTGTGTTGTGAGCAAGACACGAGAAGTCATTCTTCCGCTCTACTCTGTGCTGGTTAGGCCTCAGTTGGAGTATTATGTCCAGTTCTGGGCACCACATTTCAAGAAAGATGTGGAGAAATTGGAGAGGGTCCAGAGAAGAGCATTGAGAATGATTAAAGGTCTAGAGAACATGAGCTATGAGGGAAGGCTGAAGGAATTGGGTTTGTGTTTTCAGGGATCTAAAAGGGTGTCATATGGAGGAGGGAGAAAACTTGTTCATCTTGTCCTCTGAGGCAAGAACAAGAAGCAATGGGCTTAAACTGCAGCAAGGGAGGTTTAGGTTGGACATTAGGAAAAAGTTCCTGTCAGGGTGGTGAAACACTGGAATAAATTGCCCAGGGAGGTTGTGGAATCCCTTTCTCTGGAGATATTTAAGAGCAGGTTAGATCAATGTCTATCAGGGATGGTCTAAACAGTATTTGATCCTGCCATGGGAGCAGGGGACTGGACTCGATGACCTCTCGAGGTCCCTTCCAGTCCTAGTATTCTATGATTCTATGAATTGATTCCAGTGTTTAACCACCCTGACAGTTTTTCCTAACGTCCAACCTAAGCCTCCCTTGCTGCAGTTTAAGCCCATTGCTTCTTGTCCTGTCCTCAGAGGCCAGGAGAACAATTTTTCTCCCTCCTCCTTGTGATACCCTTTTAGATACCTGAAAACTGCTACCATGTCTCCTCTCAGTCTTCTCCTTTCCAAAGTAAACAAGCCCCATTATTGCAGCCTTCCCTCACAGTTCATGTTCTCCTGACCTTTTATCATTTTTGTTGCTCTTCTCTGGACTTTCTCCAATCTCTCCACATCTTTCTTGAAATGTGGTGCCCAGAACTGGATACAATACTCCAACTGAGACCTTTAGTAACATGCCCCGATCCCAAACGAACAAAGGAGAGACACAGAAAGAGGTGAAGTTCCAACTGACAGACTGGTCTGAGAAAACTGGGGGATTTCAAGGGCTTCTTTAAAAATCTGAGTCACTTTGTCTCTTCTGCCTCTGGAGGGACTGCTCAGGGTAGAAAGACACTATCTACCAGGGACAGAAAGGAGGGCAGTTCGGAAACCTGAGAGCTGAGGCCTGGAAAGAAGGTCTGGCGGACAGGTCAGCTGAGAAGACATTCAATCTCTCAGTCTGATTTTGGGCCTCACACTTGTTTTGTATAGTCCTCTTAAAAATACCCACAGCCGAATGGGCCTTGCTGTGTATTTGCTGTGAGGGCTATAGCATCGTGAGGGCTCCTCTCAGAAAGATGAACATGGGTGTGGGATGTCGGCACAAGAACCCAGCCAGCGAACCCGTAGAGATGGCGGAACTGGAGCAGGTGCAAATGGTACCTCAGGGCATTAAACTGACTAAAATCATCATTAACCCTCTGACAGCCACCAAGCTATTTGGGACTCAAACGCACAGCCCTAGTGCTTGGCTTGAATCTGCAGTTACCCAAGTCAGACAGCAGGGGGCAGCATGCTCCATCCTCTCCTGCTCCCCCCTCCCCTGGCACCTCTCCCCTCCCCCATCCCCTTCTGCACTTGCTAACCCAGTCTACAGCTGCTCAGGGTGTTCTCTGGGCTTTGAGCCAAGGCCCCGGAGCAGTTTCGTGGCATGAGCTCTGAGCTGCAGCAGAAGGGCTTTGCTGGTGTCACTATGCCGGGAAACCCTCCTAGTGGAGACCCAGCAGATACGGGCAAAAGACCAGCGGAGATTATCTCAGATTCCCTTTTTGGGGGGTGGAGGGGTAACTGTGTCCACACCCGGGCTGTCGCTGGGGCAGCTCTGTCAGGCAGGGGAGTGAGTTTTCCACAAGGCTCCCCAACAGCGCTAGGCCAGCGAACCGTTGCCGAGGAGACTGGGCCTGAGATGTCAGGAACCACGTGGCTTGATGCTGGATGGACGAGCCGAGATGTCGTGACTTGGCGTAGCCCCGGGAGGGTGGGGACCGGCCCGTGACCCAAGCGAAGGGAAGGCCAGCAGGGAATGCTCAGCCGAGTTGTGGAGTTTGGGTGCTGACACCTGCCTGAGAAGTGCTGAGGGCCGTCCCCACGCAGGGACCCCCGATGGGAGGGGTGAGCGGCCCGAGACCAGTCACTGACAGGGCGAGGGGTGGTCAGCGCCGCTTAGGATCAGACCCCAGGCTTGGCTTTGGCTGGCCTCACTGAATTTAACACGATCAGCTCTGCGGCCAGGCCCTGCTGCTGCACCAGAGCGCGGTGCTCGGGAAAGCAACACCGAGCTGCCTGGGGCGGGCGAGCGCGGGGGGGTCTCCAGCTGCGTCTCAGAGACTCAGCAGCTCACCGTCCCCGCAGCCTCCCGGGATCCCCGCCGTGCTATTAATACTGTGACCTTGTGGTGCCTGGATCACGCTCTGCAACCCCCGGGCCTACAAATCCGACCAGGTGTAGCTGTGTACGCCCCTCACTGGCGCATCGCAGGGCATCCCAGGGGGTAACACAACATGCCAAATCAGCTCAGCTCAGTGGGATTATGCCGAGTGCCTGGTGCAAGGAGACGTCCCCGGAGACTCCAGCCAGGGGGCCGTCCTTGGGGGACAGGCCAGAAGGCCTTTTTCCCCTCACTAGGTTTGTCTCAGACTGGAGCATAACGCACAGACCCCCAGGGGACACACCCATGTTTTTGTAAAGCCGATTGCGCCTTCCACATGAGTCCCATTTCCTGTCCCATCTCCCATCATTTCCTGCCCAGGCCCCCTCCTCTTCCTGGATGGAACCCCTCGTTTCCTGCCCAATGTCCTGTTTACACAGAGCGGGTACGCGGCGGGGCCAAGAGGTCATCCCCGGCGGCTGCTCCTCCTCCCGCCCTGGTATCTGCGCCTCTTTAGCTAGCTGGGCAGGAAGGGACCTAGCTTAATGCTGATTAAACAAAACATTTGAAACCGTTTTCTTGCCTCCTCCCTGCCCCCCTTCTGTGCCCCTGGGCTTCTCAAAGAGGCGCTGACTCATCTCCACCTCCTCGTTCAGTCCGGTTTGGCTCCGGATTCCTGGACAACCTGTCACAGGATGTGAGCGTCCCACTGCGTCCTGGCCCGAGTTGCAGCTCTGACCATGGGCTCCAACTCCCCCCTCCTTAAAGCCACACGCGGAGCCTGGCCAGCAAGCACCGAGCACCCAGGCATGCCAGTGGGCGCTCTGAGTGCACAAGGACTGCAGGATCAGGGCTTCCGCTGCTGATCGGGAGGCCAGCTCCTGGCCACGGAGAACAGGACTCCTGCGGCTTTTTGGCTAGCCTGGGGAGGAGCAGAAGTGGCACGGCTGTGTGGTGGGCAGGGCGTGGCTGAGACCTGGAAGTCCGTGGGAGCTGCCTGAAAGCTCAGCCAGAACTCCTGGTAAGCTGAGAGCTTGGGCAGCCACCCAGGAGAGATTCCAATGCTGCCCAGCTGATTAGCAGAGCCCCCACAGCATGTGTTTTTATTGGTGGTGCACATGTGCACATGCCTAGTGCACATAAAATTTATTCTGCACATGGATGGAAAAGTTTAGAGCAGGGTTTCCCAACCTATGGGTCGGGATGCAAATATGGGTCACCAAGTGTTTCCCCAGGTGGCTCTGCCCTCCCTCCTCCCCCCGTTTTTGGATTGCCTTCGGTCACCAAGTCTTCCTGATTTGTCAAAATGGGTCCCCATCTGGATTGGGAATCGCTGGGTTAGAGGGAATGCTACCCTGACCCAGCGCCCCCATCCTGTGCATGTCGCCCTCTGGTGGCTGTCGCAGGAAGTGTGGACGCGCCGAGCGAGGGGCGTGACGACTTTGTCAGGATGAAAACCCCGAGGGATGTCCCCCTCCATCCGCCTCACTCACCTGCCCTCTCTGGTCCTGTCCATCAAGTCAAACTGTTTCCGCAGCCACCTGCAGGAGGAATGAGAAGACGCGGATCAGCTGGGAGCGCAGTGCAGTTAACGCACCCGCTGAGGTCTTGGCCTCTTCCGAAGGGGATTCCACCTCTGGGAGGTGTCTCCTCCCCTCCTCAGCACCCCGGCCAGCTCGGGGGCCCCCAGACGATCAGTGCTCTCCAGGAGTCCTGGGTGCCCCCAAACAGGGATGAAGGAAAACCAAACGAAAGGCCCTGCCTGCCGCTGGCTTCCCTGCCCCACCTCACTCTGCAGGGCCAGGGGAGGCCTGGGTCTCCTGCCCCACCCGGCCCCGCTCTGGAGTGACGAGGCAGAGGGACCCCAGCCTCCCAAGGGCCCCAGTACCTTTCGGTCTGCAGCGGCGTCTGGGCTTTCTGCGTGTCTGTCACCAGCCAGTTCAGGCCCGTCATCCACAGGTTGACGTCGTCCTCACAGAAGGCTGAGGAGAGGAGAGGGGCTACGGGAAACCGCCTTTCTGTGCGTACCTTAGCGAGGGGGCGGGGGTGCTCCAGGGCCGACCTCTCCCACAGCTCTGGGGTCTGGGAGGGAGGGGGTCTGGCTGCTCAGGGGCCGACCTCTCCCCACAGCTGTGGGGTCTGGGAGGGGGTCTGGCTCCGGGTGGCGCTTACCTCAGATGGCTCCTGGGAAGCGATGGGTATCCGGGCCAATGGGAGCTGCAGAGCTAGCGCTGGGGAAGGGCAGTTTCAGCGCCCGGGTGGCAGCCCCTATGCCTAAGAGCTGGAGGCGTATGCTGGCTGCTTCCCAGGAGCTGCGCGGAGCTGGGTAGAAAACCTGCCAGTTCCACCCCAACCAGACTTTTGTCAGCAGTGCTGACCGGAGTCACCAGGGACTCCGTATGCCGGTCGAAAACTGGACACCTGGAAACCCTACCTCTCCCTTAGGGCAGGAAATAGCTTTAGGGCAGGCGGGGCAGCTGGGGAGGCCGCCTCACGCCCCTGGGAAGAAATGGAGGATGGAAAACCCCCCAAATTAGACTTTCCCCACCCATTGCCACCCGGCACTGACCAGCCACGCTAACTGTCCGCAGCCTGAAGTCCGAGCCGTACAAGATGATGAAACACATGGCGGAGTCCAGTTTCCGAGCGTCTTCTGGGTAGCGTTCAAAATCCCGCGAATTCTTCCCTGGGCGGATCTCTTTTATCTCGCGAATGTCAACTAGAGAAGAAAGAGAAGGCCCCGTGACCCTTTCCCCAAAGTCTGTCTTCCACACCCTCAGCCCCAGCCGCTGTCTGGCAGTGTCGGGATTAAGCACGGCCTCGTCACGTAAAACTCGTATGTGGGTCCTGCAGTTGAGCAGGCCTGGGATGGAAGTTTCCATCCCTGCTGTACCCAGCTAAGCATAGCCAGGGACCCTGCAAGCCCAAACTGCAGCTGGGCTTTATCAGCTTTAAGCCATGCCTTGAGTTGGGAAACTACTGCGCGGTAAACAAGTGTGACCTCGGTCTCAGCTCTTTCTGAAAGTGATAAGAATGGCGTTGAGCCAGGTACGTGCACAGCCGGTAAACAACTTAGTAGAAGATCGCTGGGAGTCCCGCCCTTCTGGGAGTCTCTCCAGGCACCTAGACCTCGGAAGGTGCCCTGGGTCCCCCAGCTGGAGCCACGTCCACTGCTGCCGGGTGCGAGGTGGCCAGAACAGAGGCGGGCCGCTCACGTGCCAGGTGTCCGGGGGCGGGGCCACTCATATGCTGATGCCAACAGGCTGGCCTCAGTCTGAGAGGGAGGGTGTAGTAAAGACTGGGACCCAGGCAGAGAGGGAAACTGAGGCAAAGGAACCCCCAGGTAGAAGAGGGAACCGACCTGGGAGTTGAGAGGGCTACAACAGGGACCCAGCCGGAAAGGGAACTCACCTGGGAGCCGAGAGGGCCATAGAGGGAACTCATCCAGAAGCCAAGAGGGCTATGGTGGGGGCCCAAGCTTTTAAGGAGGGAAACCACACAGAAGCTGAGAGGGCTACCGTGGGAACACAGACTTTTAAAGAAGAGGTCAACCCGGGAGCCAAGAGGGCTACAGTGGGGACCCAGATGGAAAGGGGAGTCCACCCAGGAGCTGGAAGGGCCACAGCAGAGACCCAAACAGGGACTAGGGCTCAGCAGGAGATTGGAGGGATGTGACAGAATCCAGGTCCAGCCGACAGTGGGAACACAGGTGAAAGTAAACAGTGGGCCGATTAGCAAAGAAGCCCGGATGGATCCACCCCAGCAGGAGGAGGTGAAAGAGAAAGGCCAGGGTAGGAAACAGGACCCTAGGTCAAGGCCTTGTGAGCTCCCTCCAAACACAAGATGACTTGCTGAGGCAACTGTGGGCAGTGGAAGGGGACCTCGAGGACCTCAAGTTTGAGAACCATGAATGGCCATAGGAGCTTTCTTGCACAAGAGAGCGTCTACACTGGCACGGATACTTTTGCGCAAAGGCCCACGCCAGTGTAGACACTCTCTTACTCAAATACTCTAACGCAAAAACTCTTGCGTTTAGAGTATTTGCGCTAAATCTTGCCAATGTAGACACAGCCTAAGGGTATTTGCTTTGTCATGACACAGCCAGTTTGTGTGGCAACAATTATAAAACTTGAAATTTTTGAATCTCAGTGTTTACTCTGAACTAATTATTCTCTGACCCAGCCCCTTCTGTCTGACCCATCCTGATAATTTCCCTCATTGTGAAATATTCTATCGCTGCAAATTAAGCCAAAGCTTAAAACTTCATGGCTGTGTCTAGACTGGCCAGTTTTTCCGGGAAAATCAGCCGCTTTTCTGGAAAAACTTGCCAGCTGTCTACATTGGCCGCTTGAATTTCTGCAAAAGCACTGACTTCCTACTGTAAGAAATCAGTGCTTTTTGCGGAAATACTATGCTGCTCCCATTCGGGCAAAAGTCCCTTTTGCGCAAAACTTTTGCTCAAAAGGGCCTGTGTAGACAGCTGAAATTTGTTTTGCTCCCATCCAGAACACACCATACGATCCATCGTCTATAGCCAAGCCCTTCAATACAACCGCATCTGCTCTAATCCCGCTGACAGAGACCAGAAGCTTCAGGATCTCTACCAAGCATTTATAAACCTCAACTACCCACCCGGAGAAATAAAAAAGCAAATTGAAAGAGCCAGATGAATACCTAGAAACCATCTACTTCAAGACAGACCCAAGAAAACCAACAATAGAACACCACTTGTCATCACCTACAACCCCCAACTTAAACCTGTCCAACACATTATCAATAAACTACAGCCTATACTGGAACAGGATACCATACTCCAAGAGGCTCTGGGAGACAGACCCATAGTCTCCTATAGACAACCACCTAACCTCAAGATGATTCTTACCAACAACCACAGGACATACCACACTAATACCAACCCTGGTACCTTCCCTTGCAACAAACCCCGTTGCCAGCTTTGTCCACATATTCATTCTGCTGATACCATTATTGGACCTAACCAAGTGAGTTATAAGATCAAGAACACATATTCCTGCGCATCCAGAAATATAATCTATGCTATCATGTGCCGAAAGTGTCCGTCTGCTATGTACATTGGACAAACATCTCAGACACTTCGCCAAAGGATTAATGCCCACAAAACAGATATCAGACAAGATCACAAAGAAAAAACAGTTTCTTGCCATTTCAACCAGAAAGGACACTCTCTCAATGACTTAACCACCTGCATTCTGCTACAAAGACCTTTTACATCTGCACTTGAAAGGGAATCCTCTGAACTGTCATTCATGTTAAAATTCGACACTCTCCAGGAAGGAATGAACAAAGACTCAAACTATCTTACCCATTACCAAGATAGCTTCCCCAATTATCACCTCTAATACCATTAGCTCACAGACATCTAACTCTCCCCACCTCTAATATAATTAATTCACAGACACTTACCTTCCTTCCTCCCCCCCCCCCGCATCCCCCTCCTGTTCTGAAATGTGATTTGTCCTTTTCATATGTGTTCATTTTTTTAATTGTATCCTTTGGTATATATGGTTGTGACTATTTTCTTCCACTACTTGATCTGATGAAGTGGGTCTGGCCCACGAAAGCTCATCATCTAATAAACCATCTTGTTAGTCTTTAAAGTGCTACACAGTCCTGTATTTTGCTTCAGCTACACCAGACTAACACGGCTACATTTCTATCACTGTGCCAATCTAGACGCTCTTTTCTGCAAATGCTTTTAACGGAAAACATTTCCGGAAAATCATGCCAGTCTAGACACTGCCCATGATTGTGGGCTACTGTGAACATTTAAACTGATAAGCACTTTTAAAAAGGCTTCAGAATGAACATTATCCACCCAGACTTTATATTACAACCGAGCTTTGCTAAGCCCATGTATCATAAATCCCTAGGTAGCCAAAGAACAGAGCAGAGGCGCAGAAGCGCAGAAGCAAACCTCCCATAACAAGCCAGGAGGAGAATGGCTCGTGTTTGCAATGCGGCTGTAATTCAAAGACTAAGAGGTTCCTTGAAAGAGCGCTAGGCCAAGGCCAGTAACTCTACTGAGGCCGGGGGAGATTTGCCTGAGTAAAAGCTGAGGCGGGATTCACTCCTGGGCAGGAACCCAGAACAAAGCCTAGTTTAGTCTTGCCACAACCCTCCTCGGCACGTCGCAGACACAGGCTGTGATCACCTGGGCAGAGCGCCAGGCTGGCTTCTGGGAACCCAAGATACCTCTGCCACAGGTACAGTGACCTGCTAACCCCACCCCCGCCCTGCCAAACAGCCTGGGGGTGGGAAGACACCAGGCGAGGGGCAGGAGCCAGGGGGACAGGCTCATGGGGACACTGAGCAATGGGGGGGGGGGACACTGCACAGGGGACTGGTGGGGCAGGAGTCGCAGAGAGCTGATCCCTTCCTGCCCGGCACCTTGGCTCACCATTCGCACCTGGGCTGAGTGGGGGTCAAATGCTACTGATCCTACAGGCACACATGCTGCCTGGTGTCAATGACCCAGGGTGTGTGGGGCAGAGGGGACTGGAGCCCAGGACCAGGGTGGGGACACAGGAGGGAGGGAACTGGGTCTGGGGGCATTGGACAGCTCTGGTCATAGTTCTGTGTCTCTGATCCCTGATGAACCAAGTGCCCCGGGAGGCTGGTAAGGGGACCCCGTGCCAGGGGATAGGACGAAGGAGGCTGAAAGGAGAATCCCTCTGCCAGAGGAACTGGATGGAGGAGGTGCTCAGGGTGGGGGCACTGGGCCCCCGTGGCAGGGGGCGGGGGAAGAAGGCGGATGGGTGGGGCACTGGGCGCCCGTGCCAGGGGGCGGGGGAAGAAGGCGGATGGGTGGGGCACTGGGCCCCAGTGGCAGGGGGTGGGGGAAGAAGGCGGATGGGTGGGGCACTGGGCGCCCGTGCCAGGGGGCGAGGGAAGAAGGCGGATGGGTGGGGCACTGGGCCCCCGTGCCAGGGGGCGGGGGAAGAAGGCGGATGGGTGGGGCACTGGGCGCCCGTGCCAGGGGGCAGGGGAAGAAGGCGGATGGGTGGGGCACTGGGCGCCCGTGCCAGGGGGCGGGGGAAGAAGGCGGATGGGTGGGGCACTGGGCCCCCGTGCCAGGGGGCGGGGGAAGAAGGCGGATGGGTGGGGCACTGGGCCCCCGTGCCAGGGGGCGGGGGAAGAAGGCGGATGGGTGGGGCACTGGGCGCCCGTGCCAGGGGGCGGGGGAAGAAGGCGGATGGGTGGGGCACTGGGCGCCCGTGCCAGGGGGCGGGGGAAGAAGGCGGATGGGTGGGGCACTGGGCGCCCGTGCCAGGGGGCGGGGGAAGAAGGCGGATGGGTGGGGCTGGGTGCCCGTGCCAGGGGGCGGGGGAAGAAGGCGGATGGGTGGGGCACTGGGCCCCCGTGCCAGGGGGCGGGGGAAGAAGGCGGATGGGTGGGGCTGGGTGCCCGTGCCAGGGGGCGGGGGAAGAAGGCGGATGGGTGGGGCACTGGGCCCCCGTGCCAGGGGGCGGGGGACGAAGGCGGATGGGTGGGGCTGGGTGCCCGTGCCAGGGGGCGGGGGAAGAAGGCGGATGGGTGGGGCGCTGGGCGCCCGTGCCAGGGGGCGGGGGAAGAAGGCGGATGGGTGGGGCACTGGGCGCCCGTGCCAGGGGGCGGGGGAAGAAGGCGGATGGGTGGGGCACTGGGCGCCCGTGCCAGGGGGCGGGGGAAGAAGGCGGATGGGTGGGGCACTGGACCCCCGTGCCAGGGGGCGGGGGAAGAAGGCGGATGGGTGGGGCACTGGGCGCCCGTGCCAGGGGGCGGGGGACGAAGGCGGATGGGTGGGGCACTGGGCCCCCGTGCCAGGGGGCGGGGGAAGAAGGCGGATGGGTGGGTGCACGGGGCACCGTGCCGGGGAATGGGCTGGAGGAGGCGGACAGGGGCTGCGGGCATGGGGCACCCCTGCTGCAGGAAGGGAGACGCCAGGCTCCTCGCAGCTCCCTTGGCACCGGCGTCTCTCTCTCTGGCTGGTAAACAGCTCCCCAAGGTCCGGCCTCCGTCGCTAGCAGTCGGGTTACCCTGGTAACACCAGAATGCTGTCAGGAAACGGACAACGTCACCCGCGCCGGCTGCCAAGGCTGATGCTGACAGCCACGCCACGGCCAGGAGGGGCAGCGGGGTCTGCAGGGGCCAGATGCTGGGCTGGGCAGAGCAGCCCCCAGGCCCTGCCCCTGTGGGCAGTGCGAGGGGTCAGGTCAGCCAGACGCTGGCCGTGGGGTAGAGCCCTGCGTAGCCCTCCTGGAGACATGCCAGGGTGTGAGCAGGGCGGTTCCCTCGGATAAACGCCGCGTCCCCGTCTCTGCAGCCCCGTCTGCCTCCCGCTCCCAGACTGAATGGCTGAGCCGCCCATGAAGTAGCTCCTTCCTCCGGCGCCCACATCCTGCCAGCGAGACCTCGATCTGATGTCCCGCTGCCGTCAGGCTGGATGCCCGAGTGGGGAGAGCAGGAAGCCCGAGGCCCAGGCGGAGCGCAGGGGAAGAGGGAGGGAGAGGGGGCGCTGGCTGGAGTCAGTGCTCGCCATCTCTTGGGGCTCAGGGCCGGTTTGCCTCTCCCACAGGTATCGGTAACTCCCCAGCAAAGGGGGGGTGCTCCTCTGAGCTTCAGCCAATTTCCTGCCCTGCCAGCTCCCCTCCAAGATCTCCAGACGGGCCCCTTCCTACAGAATGCTCCTGGAGGAGGTGGGGGGGGGTGACAGCAGGGGAGCTCTGGGGGGGCTACCCTGGGGCACCCCCTTTCCCCGGATGCCCGAGTGGGGAGAGCAGGAAGCCCGAGGCCCAGGTGGAGCGCGGGGGAAGAGGGAGTGAGAGGGAGCGGTTGCGCTGCACTGCAGCTTTTGCGCTGGCTTAACCCCCAGGGCTCCCCTGAAGCCAAGGCCTGACGCTGATCAGCCCCGCAGAGGAGCCAGCTAGGCCTCTGCAAGGCAACAGGCAAGAAGCCTCTCAAAAGCAGAATGCGCAGCTCTCCAGCCTCCCTTTGCCGGGCTATGCTGAGCTTGTCCGAGCTGGCAGGCCCCCGCGCCCGGGGTCCCTGGCCCAGTTCTAACAACTCCTGGAACCGGGTTTGATCCATGGACTGATGGTTGTAGGCACCCGGTCCCAGCTTGGACTGATCTCTCGCCGGACTGCCCAGTCAAACTGAGCTGGGGGGACGTGGGAATGGGGTGTGATGCCTCCGCGTCTGCAGTTCAGGGAGCCCTGGTGTTAGCCACTTTAAATTGTGCCCCACACGTGCCTGGGAGCCCAGCTCTCCCCTGCCAGGCCCGAGGCCAACAGACCCTTTCTGTAGGTCAGAAGGCAAAACGGTCTTTGTGCCATGGAGACTCGGCAGCGACGGCTACGGATGGACTGCGGTAGCTCTTTAGTGCCCAGGGATCGCCTCACCCACTGCTGAAATGCAGCCAGCTCTGGTGAGGCGCCCACAATGCACGGGGCCGCAGCACGCGCGCAAGGAGAATTCCACACAATGGGACTTGCACCGGCGCCAGCGGACTGTTGATTCCTGAGCTGGCTTGTGCCCGGGACACCCAGGTTACCGCCGCCTGCCGCTTGCAGAAAGGATCTGTGATGGGCACCTCTGCTCTGACAGGCAGCACCTTGCACCAAGGAACTGGGGGCGTCACGGACGCCAAGAGGAGAGCGCCCCCTACTGCGTCACCCCAGGGCCGTGCTGGGTCGCTGGGGTCAGTATGACTCACAGGGAGGGAGCCCCCAATGCATTGCCCCTTCCTGCCACGCGGTGCCCTTGGACACAGCACCGTCTTCTCTGCTGAGAGCGTCACCCGCCCCCTTCCTGCCACACAGGGATTTCACAGAGCGTGGCCCTCCCCTCCCTTCCCTTCCCTCTGCCTCCAGCTGCCCCCTTATCTCCACACAGGCCACCTTTGGACAGGGAAGTCGCTGGCTCTCTGGCGAATCAGGGTCCCTGAAACCTGTGGGAGCAGAGAGCCCTGCGAGTCCGTCCTTGACATGCCCTGCCCGCGCGGAGGGGGTGAGGAGTCTCGTCCACTCGCCCAGCTTCCCCCCTGGCATGTGCTGTCCAGCTCCATAGCTCCAATTTCCTCCCTCTGTTTCCTCTCCTCTGCCTTGCCCAGCCTGGTCCCTCTGTCCCGGACACCCTGCTTCTCCCTCCTTTCCTCTCTCGGCATTTCTCCCTCGGTGCTCTGCCCAGGGCCGGGGGAAATTGCTGCGTTCACATCCGTGGGGCAGGAAGCCTCGTGTTCGTCTGCAGAGCGGGTACAGCACGGCCAGGGGCACAGCAGCTCCGCCCCGCTTCTCCTCCCTGCCTTGATGGACCCCTCCGGGGCTGAGGGGAGAGACCAGTCCCCACGCTCTGGTCAGGTCTTGCCTGTGGACGAGGCTGCTGCGAAAGGGGCCAAGGAGTGTCGGTGGGACAGGGGCTTTGCAGTGTGCTTCGACGGGACTGAGACCAGCCACCCCATTCACACAGGCCAAGGACCAGCCACCACTGCTGGTGACATCTTTCAATCCGAATGGGGTCCTAGCAATGAAAGGTCCTGTGCCCCTTTATCGATCCCCGGGACACCAGGTCCACCCTGGCTTTCCTCACTTGGTTACTCAGACCTGCTGTCCCATAGCCCTCTTCACACTGCTGTCCCACCCACAAGCCATCCCCTTCCACCTCCGGAGGAGTGGGAGGGCTTCCTGGACATCCATGTCGCTCCTGAATTGGCCAGAGGGGTCAACATCTTTCTGAGAGGCTCTGACTGGGCGCGGCCTCCCCACTCGGCCTCAGCCTTCCCCCATCATGGAGACATGGGCACTGGGGCTGTCATTTCCAGTGTGGCTAGACACAGAAATAGACACTTGGGTAGATACCAGAAATAGCAGCGGCACCACAGCTGCAGGGACAGGCTGGCTGTGGTGAGTACAGAGGGTTTCAGGCAGGATTGTACACGCGGGGGCTTGTCCTTCCTGCTGCCCATGCGGCTGCTCTGTTGGTATTTTGTCAGCAACGCTAATGCAGGCCTGTGGACCTGAGCTGGAAATGCCACCTCTACCAACGACGGAGACATATCCCAGGCCACTCCAGGCTCTAGGGGAGTTAGTGATGGAGCTGGGCTCGGAATTGCAGAGCTCGCGGCTGGGGGAATACCAAGCCAGCATGCAGAAATGCAAGGCAGCGTCCCGTCCTGTCCTGCTGGCCTCCAGAGCAGGAGCCAGCAGTGCAGTGAGAAATGAAGTCTGCAGCTTGCTGCCCTCGCTCTGTGCTTTTCCTCTCTGAGGAGACATTCAGACAGCCATTTCCCGGACTCTATTCTGGGACGGTTCAGGAAACGGCCGAACACAAAGAGCAGGGCTTAGGGGAAAGGACAGGCTTGGTGTACAGAGGGCACACGTGGAATACAGGCCGTTATGAAAAGGACTGAAATCAACCCTGCTTCCCCCGATTTCTCCTGGGGGCGGGGAGAGGGAGAGACAAAAGAATCCTGTGGGACAGAGGTTACTCATGTCGGGCAATGCATAGAAGGCCTTCACAGGTTGTGCGATGAAAGAACCAGAGCCGAGAAGGCTGGAAGAGAATAGGCTTGATCAGTGAAGTCGGGAGTGGGAAAAAGACCTTCGATGGGGAGGGGCGAAGACCCTCCACTGCGCTTTTAGCTGTAAGGAAGAGGAAAGGAACCCCTCCCCCAATAATCCTGGCCCAGAAAGAGCAGCAAAGAACATGCAGAAAACGTGCAGCCCGTGAGGAATGACCAGGTCTAACTAGCACACGGGCCAAAGTTAATCTCCGGTGGGTGGGTCAGTGGCTCTTCAAATCACCTCCCACCCCCTTAGTACACCATCCCGAGGCCTATAGGGCCCAGGCCTGTCCCCAAATCCCCTGGCCCTCCCCGTTCTGAGCTCTGTTAATCCTCGGTCCAGCCCGGCCAGAACAACCCCTGCCTGCGGCACACCAGGGCCCACCATGGGCAAGGGCCGAACCGGAGCGCCCCTGTCCGCAGCGGGCCCTGCGAGGCTGGAGCAACCCCCTGCCTGCGGCGAGCAGGGAGCTAATTGCTCCAGCCGCCACCGGTTAACCCGTTAACCTTTCACGTCCCCAGTCCCTGTGCAGGATGCGGCCTCCAACCCGCTTTCTCTGCGCTATGCTCCATGGGAACGGCATATCTCCCGGCTCCTCTCCCTTGCCTGCTCTCTACTGAGGAATGCGCCTATGGGCCAATCTGAGCTCCTCTGGGAATTGATGGCGTCTGTCCAAAGGTGGCAATTTAACCCCCCAAGACCTAACCACAGGGCTGTTCTCTCTCAGTGCCCTCTTATTATCCTCTCTCGCTCCAGGCCCAGCCCATGTGCCGGTAGGGTGGGGCTTCCCAGCTGGGATCTTTCTCAGCCAACGCGCAGGCGCTCACAGAGAGCAGGAATAATGGACGTGGGGTCGGATCTCAGCACTGTCCTCAGGGACTGGCAGCCTGACAGACCAGGTGGCCTTATGGGTGGGCGGCTGCCCCAGGCGCAGTGGTCAGGGGGTGTCAGTGGTTAATTTGTGCTGGGACTTGCCAAGGTTCAGCGTTGGCACCTCTAGGCTTGGCGGTTCAGAGCCCCAACCCCCACTCTCCGGGCTTGTCTAAACTACCGCCCTCTTTCGAAAGAGGGATGTAAATTAGACAGATCGAAATTGCAAATGAGGCCAGGATTTGAATGTCCTGTGCTTCATTTGCATAATGGCAGACGCACGTTCTTCCGGAAAAAAAAAAAACCTTTTTGAAAGATCCTATACTCCTGGGCTATAGATGAATATCGCCGCGCCTCGTTTGCATACCTAATGAACTGCCATTTTTGCGCAAGGGATTTTTGCACAAGAAGGAGCAATCTACACTGCTACTTCTTGCACAAAAACCCCTCTCTTGCGCAAGAGCTGATCTGCCAGAAAATAAGTGGCAGAATGGCTCTTGCAGAAGGAGGTTGTTTTGCGCAAAACGGCGGCTCTTTAGGTATGCAAATGAGATGGGGTGGTATTCATCACCACACCTCATTTGCATATCTTGTGCAAGAATGAGTAGTCTAGACGTACAGGAGTATAGGATCTTTCGAAAAGTGGTTTTTGTTTTTTCGAAAGAACCGCAACTACATGGCGGTTTCACTTTCAAAATACTCGTTTTCGAAAGAACGTACGGCCGCCATTATGCAAATGAAGCGCAGGAAATTGAAATCCTGGCTTCATTTGCAATTTCAATCTGTCTAATTCACATCCCTCTTTCGAAAGAGGGCTGTAGTCTAGACATAGCCTCCGGCCGCCCAGCTCTGAGGTCAGCACCGCCGCCGCCGCCAGCAGCAGTGCAGACATAAGGGCGTCATGGTGGGGTACTGGCACCCTTACTTCTGACCTGCTGCTGGCAGTGGTGCTGCCTTCAGAGCGGGGCACCCGACCAGCAGCCGCTGCTTTCCAGTTGGTCAGCTGGGGTGGGCCTGGGTGCAAGTGTGTGGAAGGGAGCTCAGGGAAATGGGTGGAGGCAGTGGGGCCATGCGGTGATGGGAAGCCCAGGATGGCAGAAGGAGACAGAGCAATGGCTCGGGAGGTAGCAGGGGCCAGGGGCCCCAAAATCCTAGTTTGCTCAGGGCACCATTTTCCCTAAGGCTGGCACTGTGACGTCCATTGACTCTGCCAGCATGGCAACATTCCTCATACCACAGCATATCGACACAGCTCCACCTGCGCTAACTCACCTTTCCGCCACCAACAGGAGATCAGGAGCTTGTTGGGGCTGAGGCCACATCAACCACGGACTTGTAGCACCCTGCTCACCCAGGTGGATAACTACAAGAGTGAGCAAAGAAGACGGGTGGGCTTTCGGTTCAGGCACTGGAACTCTGGCAGTCCAGGCTCAATTCCCTGCCCTGCCACAGAATTACGGTGTGACCATGGGTGTGTCACTTAATCTCTTTGTGCCTCAGTTCCCCGTCTGATGTTCCATAGACAGGAAAACAGTGTTGGGCCAGCAGTGTGATTGCATGTCGGTTTGGTCACTGGGCAGGGGGTTTATAAGGGAAGACTGAAAAATTAAATACACTTGGCTTGGCCAAAGGACCATGAAGGGGGACAGTGTTAATCACCCAGGAGAACAAGGTCATGGACATGAAGCAAGAGCAAGTGTTCAGGATGGACCAAGAACACGAGAAAAATTAACCACAGTATGATTTTATAATTTCACCTAGGTCGCAGAGAATGGTTTTTAACCATGAGATCTATTAACCATGGATCTGTGAACATAAGAACGGCCGTACTGGATCAGACCAAAGGTCCGTCTAGCCCAGTGTCCTGTCTGCTGACAGTGGCCAATGCCAGATGCCCCAGAGGGAGAACAGACCAGGAAATCATCACATGAACCCTCTCCTGTCACCCATTTCCAGACACACAGAGGCTGGGGACACCATTCCTACCCATCGTGGCTTACAGCTATTGATGGACCTAACCTCCATGAATCTATCTAGCTCTTTGTTAAAGTCCTAGTCTTCACAAATTCCTCTGGCAAGGAGTTCCACAGGTTGATTGTGTGCTGAGTGAAGAAACACTTCCTTTGTTTGTTTGTTAAAGTCCTGATCTTCGCAACATCTGTGAGAGTCAGAACATTTGCTGGTGGCCTGTAGAGAGCTGGTCACCTGATGCTGGTCCCTCCTGCTGGTTTCCAGCTGCTACGTTACAGAAAAGAACGCGAAAAATGTTCCTTTCTCATCAGCGTTGGCTGCAGTTGCCACAGGGATGCTGGGCAATTGAGAGTGGGAGGAGAGACGGCTTCCAGGACCATGAATGGTGAGTGAAGTGTCCTCATAATTGTGAACGGAAGGGGGGCTGCCCAGGAGGGAATCCCTCTGTTAAGATGCAGCCTGGGATGTTTGTGGGACAGTGGATTAGGCTGTCGAGGAAGGGGTGAAAGCCCTGTCTTTTGAGGCACCGTGGACTAGACTGGACCGGCCATCTACATACCCAAATGCGTCTCTGCTCTCTCTCTCTCGTCTCTGATTCTGGGCCTGTTGCTGGCATCGTGGGTCCTGTCTCTGCGGGGTATAGGCTGGTGTGGCTCACGGCTTGTAAATTCCACTCTGCCTCGCCCCTCTAGTCTCGTCGCATCCCGGCTCACAGCCTGGCCTTCTAGCAGGGCAGGCGGAGGCAGCCCCAGCGAGCAGGAAGAGAGGTCAGAGGCCATGGGGTGACACTGGGACAAGGGAGAGCAAGAAAGCCCGGGGCAGAAAGCCCCCCATCTCCTGGACCCTGAGCACGTGTCAGGCTGAGAAGGATCTGCCCAGAGGGGCCAGAGTCCCAGTATCACTTCAGAAGAGCCCTCGAGACGCGCAGTCGCTGCGGCTGAAGGAAAACGACGCGGGGGCCTTTGTCTGACAAAGCATGTGAGAAACAACCAGCGCTACGTGGCAAGAGGCAGCCCGCGCCGGGTAAGCAGGAAACGGGTCATTTCCCAGGGAATTTCCAGTCTGCTCCAGCTGGGCTTGTGACACAGCAGCAGGTAGGGGCCTGGCAGGGGTCAGGAATGGGCTTCTCTCCGTGCTGCTGTCTTAGAGCCACGGTCCCGACACACAACGTCCCCGCCTGACGCGGCTCTTGTGTCCTGGGGGGCTTGCACCAGTGTCCGCGCCTTTGTGTGTGTCTCCCTGACTGGGGACCCGCCCGTGTGCACCTGGGGCCTGGGTGTGTACGTGTCTGGAGGGAGGAGAGGAAGTCGGGAGCCTCGTCGTGCTCACTAGCCGTTCAGAGGTCCTGGCTCAGGGCCAGGGGAGGCGTGGCCAACTTCGGCTTGTGAGCCACGTGTAGTGCGGCTGAGGGGGCTAACGTGCTGCCTGGGCCGAAGTGAGGCTCGGGCTAATGTGCAGCGTGGCCTCAAGGGGGGCTATCAGACTGAGGAGGGGAGCTCCGGGCTTTTGCCCTGCAGTGGAGTGGAGGGGTGTGACGGCGCGTTGGGGTTTTCCCGTCTCCTGCATCCCCGGAGTGGCACGAACAGACTCCACCAGCCAGTAGAATAGAGGGAGTTGATTGCTTCTCCAGGATACAGCACAGCACAGATGGAATCTGGTTACAGGAACTGGGGCTAGGATGCCTCAGCCCCCCTTGAGATGGGGGAGACTGGCCCCCTAAATTCCAGCCCCTTCCCTAGGCTGTATCCTCCATGCTCCCAGACAGAAACTAAAACTCTCTTCCAGCCCTGCCCCCCAGCCAGGGCAGCATTCCACCTTCCTTTGTTTCTCTCCCTGCGGGGTAGCTGGTCGGACAGGTTGAGAGACCCTTGCCTAGTGACTCATCCCCTGTCCTGCTGGGCCGTGCTACAGACAGCAGCCAGTGGGGGTCACCCACAGCCCCAGCATAGCAATCAGCAAGATACCAAAACTACGTCACACGGGGCACACACACACACGCACGCCCGTGGGTGCACACACACAGACACCCCCACCCCTCTTACCCTCAGCAGGACCTCCCAAGCCAGCTGCTCCTCTGCATGGAGAGGCAGCGGCCAACAGCTGGGAGCACTGGGTTAGCCCAGGAGGGAGAGGCAACAGTATCCCTACAGTCTCCCTGCAGCTCCCAGCTGTTGGCTGCTGCCACTCCCCATGGCAGCTCCCAGCTTGCCGGCTCCAATGCTGCTGTGCAATGTAACCCCCACACCTAGCGTGGGTCGCTGTCCCATGGAGGGGCACTTAGACTGCCTACAGCAAGAGACGGGGCGGATATAGGGCAGGGCGAGTGGGGCGGCCGCCCCGGGCCCCGCGCTTCAAGAAGCCCCGCGCATGCGCCGTGTCAAAGGGGGGGCCCCGCAAAATCCTCATCTGCCCCGGCAAGAGATAAGAACAAGGGAGCTCGACAGCCTAAGATGGGAGCCAGCTGGCTTTTAGCGTAAGCAGTGGTGGCTCCTGCACTAAGCTCCAGAGCTCTCCGGTTCAAATCCGCCCCATGGTAGTTACACAAGGAGGGGACCTGGTGGCACCATGTAAAAGCACGGGACCAGCACACCCAGGCAAAAATCAGCGTGTATGATCCCTTATGCCCCACCCACATGTCATCCCCAGCTTGCTCCCAGGACGGGGAAGGCACGGCTGCTGGACCTGGGGGCGTCAGCAGGAGCGGGGCTGAAGCCCCACGCCCCAGCAGGCGGCTCCCACAGGCCTGGCTCTGACTTGCTCTATGAGGTTCAGATGGTCAGTATGTTGGCCACACCCGCTCTAGCCAGTGGGGCTGGGTCACTCTGGGCTGTCCCAGCCTGTCTGTTTCCTTGGGAAGGACAACGGCTTCAGCGGGTTCCACCGACATCTGGAGACCCGAGGTGGGAGGAGGAATTGGAGCTGCCCGGAAGGGCGGGAAGAGAGCGTCCCGTCCAGCAGTTTAGTCATCATGCGCCTGGCCTGGTGGGGAGAGGATCGGTGAATCACACGTGGCAGATGTGAGTCATGTTGCTTCACGCACGACTGGAAAGCATCGGATCTGAAGTGACCTCTGCAAACGCAGAAGGAGCTTCTCGGGGACCGTCTTCCCAGGGGGCGAATGGGCAGAGGAGAGGGGAAAGGGAAGCTAGAGAAGGGGGCAAGAGGAATACAAAGGACGAGCACCATGCTGGGCCCCAACCCGGGCTCGGCTGCTCACACCTCTCCCTCCACTGACGCAGAACTCCTCCGGAACGAGCCATTTCAAAGCCTCTTTTGTTCACTCTCAGGCTCCTGCTGAGCCTGGCTCCCGCGGGGTCACTGCTCACGCCGGAGCCCGCAGCAAACTCCCTGACACTAAACACAACCGGGAGTGCTCGAGCGAGACTGGCTGAAAACAAGACACGCTGCTCAGGATGTCGGAAACTCGATGGCCCCTGCCCTCAGCAGACAATGCGGCCCTTCATGCTGCAGGCGCCTCTCTTGTGATCCTATTCCGCACGCCTGCAAGCCCAACGGGCATCTCTTTTGAGCTGCCTCCTCCTAGCAGAGACCACCTGGGAAGTGGGACTCCTCCCACACGCAGGCCAGGCAAGGCGACTTCCCAGCACAGGGCAGCGACGTCCCACGTTCCCTTTCGGTGCCACGCAGCAAAGCTCCAAGCCAGAACTAACACGTGGGAGGGGGTCATGTTAAGGGACAAGCTGCAGAGGCATCTGCCGACGGTGAGGGTACCAGAGATGTGGAAGTCCCTCCCCACGAATGTACGGGCGGGGTTCTGGCAGACGCGCTCCCGACTTTAGAGAGGGGAAGAGGTGGGTGGAGATCGGCGAGAGAGGGAGTGAGCGAGGAGGGCAGGGAACGAGATGGTCTTTCAGCAGTTTAAACCAAACCCCATCTTCCCCGTGGGAAAGTCCTAGGGGATTTCATAGGCCTGGAACCATGGTGGCAGGTTGGTTCAGCTAGCTGTGCCTCCCCAGGCAGCCTGGCATAGCCCGATACACACCCCACCCCAGGGTCCTGTCTGCCTGCTTCATTTCCTCCTTCTTCTTCGGTGGTGAGGAGATTCCAGGGCCCAGGGCGGGGGGCTGCACCTCCTGCCCAGCACTGCCGTTGGGATGGTCCAGCCATGCTGCCCACCCAGGACTCCAGGGCTGGGCACTCTACAGCCACACCGCCTGCCTGGTGTGCTGGTCCTGGAGATGCTCTGGCCATGCTACCCACTGGGTACATTAGGGCTGGGAGCACGTATGTGTGTGTGTGGGGGGGGGGGTCTCTGGGCTCCAAGGGGGAAGGGGAGCATCAGGGCCTCAGGAAGAGGAGGAGAGGCCGGGGAGAGAGCTTCCCCCAATGGCTCAGTCACCCACCACCCATGCATGGAACCAAGCGGGTTCTAAAAATGTAACTGGATACCGTTGACATGAGTCTAAAATGCTACAGGACTGATGATTCTCACTTTTCGATGCATGTTTGGAGCCGTCCTATGACATTCAACTGGAGTAGTGTGTCCGTCCAGTTCTGGGCACCACATTTCAGGAAGGACGTGGAGAAATGGGAGAAGGTCCAGGGAAGAGCAACAAAAATGATGAAAGGTCTAGAGAACATGAGCTATGAGGGAAGGCTGAAAGAATTGGGTTTGTTTAGTTTAGAAAAGAGAAGTCTGGGAGGGGACACAAGAGCAGTTTTCAGGTATCTAAAAGGGTGTCACAAGGAGGAGGGAGAAAAACTGTTCTCCTTGGCCTCTGAGGACAGGACAAGAAGCAATGGGCTTAAACTGCAGCAAGGGAGGTTTAGGTTGGACATTAGGAAAAACTTCCTCGCTGTCAAGGTGGTGACACACTGGAATAAGTTGCCCAGGGAGGTTGTGGAATCCCCATCTCTGGAGATATTTAAGAGCAGGTTAGACAGACATCTGTCAGGGATGATCTAGATGGTGCTTGGTCCTGGGGACTGGACTCAAGGTCCCTTCCAGTTCTAGGATTCTATGGGTGCGTCTAGACTACATGTCTCCGTCGACGGAGCCATGTAGTTGAGTTTACTCAGCAAAGGGAAATGAAGCGGTGATTTAAATAATCGCCGCTTTATTTACATCAAAATGGCCGCCGCGCTGTGCCGATCAGCTGATTTTCGGCACAGTGCGGCAGTCTAGACGGGGATCTGCCGTCATCAGATCCTGTAAGCCTTGTCACAAGGTTTACCGGAGTGGTCGACAAAGGCTTCCCTTGTCGACCGCGCCGCATCTAGACTGCCGCTCTGTGCCGGATCAGCTGATTGTTGGCGCAGTGCGGCGGCCATTTTTATTTTAATGAAGCGGGGATTATTTAAATCCTCGCTTCATAGACTATGCCAAGCAAACTACTTTACATGGCTCTGTTGACGGAGCCATGTAGTCTAGTCGTACCCCTAGGGATGGTGATTTTACCACCTCCCTAGGGACCCATCCCAGTGCTTCCCCACCCTACTAGGGAAATAGTTTTTCCTAATATCCTACCTAGCCCTCCCCCACTGCAACTTCAGACTATTGCTCCTTGTTCTGCCATCTGCCACCACTGAGAACAGCCTCTCTCCATCCTCTTTGGAACCTCCCTTCCGGAAGCTGAAGGCTGCTCTCAAATCCCCCCTCACTTTTCGCTTCTGCAGACTAAATAAGCCCAAATCCTTTAGTCTCTCCTCATAGGTCATGTGCTCCAGCCCCCTCATCATTTTGGTTTCTCTCTGCTGGACCCTCTCCAATGTGTCCACATCCTTTCTGTAGTGGGGGGGCCCAGAACTGGACACAATACTCCAGATGTGGCCTCTCCAGTGCAGAATAAAGGGGAACAATCACTTCTCTAGATCTGTTGGCAATGCTCCTCCTAATGCACCCTAATATGCCATTAGCCTTCTTGGCTACAAGGGCGCCCTGTTGATTCACATCCAGCTTCTCATCCGCTGTAATCCCCAGGTCCTTTTTTGTTGAACTGCTACTTAGCCTGTTAGTCCCCAGCCTGTAACAACGCTTGAGATTCTTCCCATCCCAAGTGCAGGACTCTGCGCTTGTCTTTGTTGAATCCTTGGTTAATTAATAGTGAATGAAAAACAATGAGACTGGGAGAGGCAGGTGGGAAGGACACCACACACCTCAAAAATGTTTCAGTCCCAGTTCTGTGAGGAAGGCTTGGAGTGAGCACGTGTGATATTTTTGCTGCCTGTTCGCACTCCATAAGAGGGCTCTGTTTGAGCACATGGTTGATCAAACTTCTGTCCCGCCCAAGACACGCGCTGGACGTGACAACATGCGGCTAATGCCAGTGCTGAGGTTTACTATTCCAGTGCAGCTAGAATCCAGCCTTTGACTTTTCTACCTCTTGTCTGCTCGTTCTAATCTGTGTGCATGCACTTCCTGCTTTGCTGTGGCGTCTGCTCCTGCGCTTGTCCTTTCCCGCCGGAGTGAAGCACTGATGCAGTTATTTGTAATCTGCCCAAATCCTGCTTTTATTTCTGAATCCCAGATCGTTAGAAAAGAGCACCACGTGCATGAGGCCGAGAGAGGCTTAGAAACATAGAGCACTTGGAGTTGGACTGTTACCAAATGGTCTTGAAGATGTGGGCAAACAGCATGTTGAATTAGTCACATTCACTGATCGCTTCAAAGGCACCTGTGAGGATTAGTCAATGATAAACGGGGACATTCAAGCTTTGCCTTGACGTCAGGATCCAGCCCGTACAGAAGGTTTCTTGGTTTCTACCACTTAGGATTTTATGACTCAGACACCTGGGGACAGTCTACGATTTTTCCTTTAAAATTTGTTGAGTTTTTGTGCCCCGGATACCTGATCCCAGCTCCTTTGGCCTGGGGCTTCCTCTGACACCCAGCCCCACCACTACTAGAGCTTAATTGAAGAGGTCCTTCAAAACGCTAGGAACTGAGTCATCCGGGGTCACCGGCCCTCCACGCTCACAACACATGGTTGCTGAGAGTTTATTTGTTTAGCCCCATCTGAAGATCTTTGTGCTGCTCACACTGAGTCACCGAGTTGCCACGCTATGGAGTCAATGCAGAGGGAGAACGGAGAGGGCATGAAACGGTGGCTTGTTTGCCTTCTGGCTCGGATGAGCTGTCGGTGCGTGGCGTGTGTCCGAGGGAGACAGCCTAACCAATACCCTACGTGAGCTCTCAGTTACACTCAAGGAAACAGGGAGACGTACAAGATGATTTTTCCCGCACGAGACCCTCCAGAGGACTCTGGTGGTTTTGTGCAGCGTTTGTGGCTCAAGCTGTATCTGAAGTCAGACACGACAATCGCTTTAGCGTGAATCAAATGAGCATTTTGTTAATTCGTAACAAGCCCTCAGGGAACACTGGGTTTGCTCTCCCTTTTACTTTCTTTACCTTTAGCTTTTATTGTTGGGAATCCCAAATCTACCAGCTTGGTGCTACTGTCATTGCCCATTGCGTGCTGTACACAAGGGGAGGGCGAAGGGGGCTGTTCCCCAGGGTCCCCAGCACTTCAAAGGGGCAGTGGCTGGAGCCTTAGGCCCTTTCGGTCACCCCTGTGGCGTGCTGCAGAGCCCTGGGCAACACACTCTGGATGGCACTGGATGTGGGGTGGCCCAGGTGGCACTGAGGGACGGCTGCTCTGGCCCTGCCCCTACAGCCTGAGGCCCCTCCCCTACCATGGAGCTGCCCCTTCTACTTTACTCAGGGGGCCGACAAGTCTGTGGGCTTGCCTGGTTGTATATCTCCCACAGTGTCTGATCCAGGGAGGTTATAATTTTGCTACAATCCCTAGGGGTATGTCTACACTACCCTCCTAATTTGAACTAGGAGGGTAATGTAGGCATACCGCACTTGCAAATGAAGCCCGGGATTTGAATTTCCCGGGCTTCATTTGCATAAGCCGGGCGCCGCCATTTTTAAATCCCGGCTCGTTCGAATCTCGTGCCGCGCGGCTACACGCGGCTCGGACTAGGTAGTTCGAACTAGGCTTCCTAGTCCGAACTACCGTTACTCCTCGTGGAATGAGGGTCCCATGGGAATTCTGTGGCAAAGCAGGGGCTCAAATTCAGGCCTCAGAAGTATCAGGCTAACGTCTTAACTGCTGGACCATCCTTGTTCATGGCAGAGCCACCTGCAGATCACAGATCCGAATCACAGGACTGCAAGGGACCTTGAGAGCTCATCTAGTCCAGTGCCCGGCACTCAAGGCAGGACTAAGTATTATTCTAGACCAATGTTTCTCAACCTAGTTACCATTGTGGGCTGTATTATGTGGGCAGCATCCAGTACTGCCTGTAAGGTCCTGAGGATGTTACATGGGCCACAGCTGTGTGCTGATTGGAACTACGAAGCTGGACCACCCCGACAGGTGTTTGTCTAACCTGCTCTTAAAAATCTTCAGGGATGGGGATTCCACAACCTCCCTAGGCAATTTATTCCAGTGTTTAATCACTCTTACAGTGAGGAAGTTTTTCCTAATATCCAACCTAAACCTCCCTTGCTGCAGTTTAAGCTCATTGCTTTTTGTCCTATCCTCAGAGGTTAACAAGAACCATTTTTCTCCCTCTTCTTATGTTCCTGAAAACTCCTAAACAAACCCATTTTTTCAATCTTCCCTCATAGTGAATGTTTTCTAGACCTTTCAACATTTTTGTTGCTCTTCTCTGGCCTTTTTTTTTTTTTTTTCCCCAGTTTGGTCAACTTTTTCCTAAAATGTGGTGCTCAGAACTGGACACAATACTTCAGCAGAGGCCAAATCAGCATGGAGTTGAGTGGAAGAGTTACTTCTTGTAGCTTGCTTTCAACACTCCTGCTAATACATTCCATAATGACGCTTGCTTTTTTGCAAACTGTTACACTGTTGATGTTGTCTAATACGTTTCACAGAAATGATCAAGGAGTGACGTGTTGGCTTATGAAGAAACAGTAAGAGAAACAACATGATAACTGAAGAGGAGGTAATTCAGTCCAGAAACATATGAGAAGTGTAAACTCTAAGGAGAGGAAATATTCAGCATAATTAAAGGGGTGTATCTAGGAGCAACGAGATGGAATTTAGAAAGGGAAATTGAGCTTGAAAGGCTGTACTACTTCAGATCAAAGGTCCATCTAGCCCAGTGTCCTGTCTTCCAACAGCGGATAATGCCAGATGCCCCAGAGGGAGTGAACAAAACAGGGATCAAGTGATCCCTCCCGTCACCTACTCTCAGCCCAGGCACACGGAGGCTGGGGACACCCATTGATGGACCTAACCTCCGTGCCTTCACAACATCCTATGGCAAGGAATTCCACAGGTTAGCTGGGTGGTGTTACTTCCCTTTGTTTGTTTTAACCTGCCGCCTATTCATTTTATTTGGCGGCCCTTAGTTGTCATGTTAGGAGAAAGAGTAAATAACACTTCTTTATCTACCTTCTCCACACCAATCAAGATTTTATAGGCCTCTATCATATCTCCCCCGAGTTATCTCTTTTCCAAGCTGATAAGTTCCAGTTTTATTAATCTCTCATGCGGAAGCTATTCTGGGACTGGGACATATTGTTTGCACTGTTGCCAACTCTCATGATGTTCTCACAAGTCTCACAATATTTGGTGGCTTTCTTAAAGCTCCTGTAGGCATATGCTGATGTGAGACTCCCAGCTTTTATTTTTAAAAATAAGCAA
This sequence comes from Pelodiscus sinensis, assembly GCF_052426305.1. Classification (NCBI taxonomy): domain Eukaryota; kingdom Metazoa; phylum Chordata; order Testudines; family Trionychidae; genus Pelodiscus; species Pelodiscus sinensis. Next base: position 4,144,754 of record NC_143053.1, read on the forward strand.
GTTTCTAGCCCTCTTGGCTGTGGAGAAAGGCTTGAAATTCTGATCCATGTATCCCCTGATGGGTCAAACCCCAGAAAACAAAGCAAAAGAACAATCCTTTTCTAAAATGTCATGATTTTGAAGCCAATCTCGTGATTTTTTGGAGCTTGACTCATAAGTTTTGAACTTAGCTGGGGTTGAAAACACTGGGTTTGTGTCGCAGAATTAAGAAAACTCCTTAAATACCAGATCAAACCTCCTCCCAGGGCCAGTGTTTGGCTGTGGAACAGATTCTCCAGCTCCAGCCCTTGTGTCCTTTAAAACTAGACAAAATTCTGTCTGGACCTGCCTAAGAGCAAGGGAAACAGACTAGCACTGCAGTGTGGATCAGTTAAGGCTGATGTGCACACAACACCCCTACCACAGACCCACCAAGACAAGGATATGGAAAGCTTAGCCACCTAGCAGTACACATGTATCCTCTTCTCATCCACCCAGACACACAAATGGCTCAACCATCGTACGCTTCTGATCACAAACTGGAAATTTAACTCTGCCCCTTCGTGGCAGTGGGAGGAGGGAAGTTTGGGAAAGGAAGTGCTAGAAATCCCAATGGGGCACAGTTAAGGATATTATGTTTCTTATTAAATGTATGTACAATGCCCAGCATGATTATGCTTCAATATCAGATCGGGTCTCTAGATCCTCTTAATAATAATTATAATTATAATCTTTATAAGACTAAATAATTAGACACGCAAGGCGTGAATAAACAGAGCCAGATGCATTTCTTTTTTTGTGCCCAGAGCGCTGTATGCACACAGTATGATACCATTCACAATTTCCTGGAAACCAACATCTGCACTGGATTTTCAGAGATCATGTCAGAAATATGTCTCCGACTCCCCCCTATGTTGTCTCAAGGGTCCTAGCTATTCAAACATCTAGGAATCCAACTCCAGCTGTAAACATCCCTTTCTCTTCTAATGGGATCTAGTCCATTACACGAGTGCTTTGAATATGTGCATTATATGGCTTACAAATGGGGGTACTGCTGGAGCAGCCATTGTAAAAGGCCTGGCCTGCTGCTTTTATCAACACTAAAAGAACCAGAGAGCTTCCTTTATCCATTAGGAGGAAACCTCAATGCAAAGCAGACAGAAGTAATTGCTCTGACCAGAATTCTCTTCTCCCTGGGCTCCGCGGATGATAAGAAAAATCTTGCCGCCCCAGCCTGGGAGCTCCACACTTGCAGACTTTGGGTAAAAATGAGGATGCTGGTGGTGAGTTAGGCTGCACCTCCCCTCTGCACGGGAAGGGGGGGTGACCCGCATCCTCTCCATGCGGAGGGAGTTCTCACTGAAAAAAAAATGATACATTTCCTCCCAGTTCAGTGAAGTTAAAACACATCTTTATTTTCCCTCCCCAGGTGTCCCTATTTGTAGATGTCAAAAGTCTGCAGGCATGTAAGGGCTAGTACTAATTAGCAATCCACTCCTCACTGCTAACAGGAAAAATGGTTACAAAATGCTTCCTGAAAATGTAAGTCCACAAAACCCACTGACTCCCTTCTCTAGCCTAGCTGTGACCTTCTCCGCACATTCCGCAGGCCCGTTCCACGTAACCTTCTGTGCCTCGACTGAAACCGCCTGCTCTTAAAGAGACTGTCAGCTGGTTTAGGCCCAGCCAGGGCTGCTGATGGAGGGAGGGGTGTGTGTAGAAGAGGCAGTTTTTCTGGGGCCCATTGATTTAAAAGGGTCCCAAGCAGAAGCAGCAGCTGGGAGTCCTGGGCCCTTTAAATGTCCATGTTGAGGGCTGGGGTGGAGGGGGGCGCTAACCCCCCAGCCCCGCTCCTTCTGCCCAAGGCACTGCTCCTTCAGGGAGACCCGGAATCGAGTCCCCCCCTTGCCCAGGGGCGGGTGAAATCTGTCACTAGCCCTGGGCCCTGCTTTCTGGGTTTGTATAAAAAAAGTGCTCACAACACCACGTGGCTAGGAACGCGATTGTGAATTCACTGAAAAGCAGATTTTGGTGTGTTTTTTAGACTATATAAGCATCGCACTCGTAATCCAAAGCACAATAGCACTGGGCTATTGCGAGGCCCACCAAGTGAAACTGACTAGAAACACAAGTGAAATGGACTAGCCGAGTTTCGCTGCTCCAACCTACTGAAACAGACAACCTAGATGTGAAAAACTCTTCCTGGTTGAGCAGGCTACCCTGGTGGTTCTGCAGCTTCTTAATTCGGCGGGCTGTTGGATAAGACAAGCTGAATGGGAAAGTTTCTAAATCAGTCAGCGTCCTGCCGAACAACCCAACCCTTCACGCTTGATTCTCAACAGCTGCCTCCTGTGACCTGCTGGGCTGGGTCCCACAGACCACATTTTGAGAACAACTACTCTACAATGTGACTAGCTCTGTGTGTGTGTGTGTGTTAATTTACATGCATGATTTTAATCTGCCCAGTGTCCTGTTAACCAAACCAGCCTTTTGGAGACATTCTCCCACCACATCCTGCGAGACTGTTTCCAAGCAGAGATTCTAACCTGCCCTATTTTTAGCCAGGGTTTCACTCTCCCCCTCCTCCACCCCCATGCTACCTCATCAGGAAAAAAAAAAGAAAGAAAGAAGAAAACCCTCTTGCTCCAGTGTACTTCAGAAGAGTTAAAAGCTGCTTCAGAGCCTTTGAGGGTTTGGTCACGAAGCCTCGCTGGGGTTAACTCTTGGCTCTGTAGTCCCCTGGCCGGGCTGTCGTGACCCGTTCTTTCTTTAGCACAGCGGGTTGGTTTTGCCATTTCCCAACCCTCAGGAATGTTCTTTCAAATCTGTGAAAAATGCCGGCGTGGCCGGATGGGCTGCAAGCCCCAGCTCCAACCTGCGCCTGGGTCCGGAGAGCGAGGGACATGTGACTGCCCCCGCTCTGAAAAGGGGCTCCCCCGCCATTCCTCTCCCTTGGCTTGGGAAAGGTCGGGATCTAATGCTCCGCAGAGGGGAGCGGAAGGACAGCTGCCCGGGGGCGAGGGGCTGGAATGCACCTAGCGGAGCTCCGTGTGCAGACGAAGCTGCGGCAAAAGGGGTGCAGTGGAGCCAGAGCAGAATGACGCCTTGCTGGACACAAGCCGAGGGTCGCGGGCTGGGCTGGGCTCAGGTGGAGCTAACCAGTAGCATGTGTCATGAAGAAGGTGGTAGGCTCAAGCAGGCCGGGCTCCAGCAACTTTTCTATGTTTATGAAGCCCAGCTCTGCTGGGGCTGTGAGTGGCCAGGCCCAGAAGTGCCAGGGCTCACACCCGGCACAAGTTAAGCACTGGGGATAGGGAAGGAGCCTGTGAACCCAACAAGTTGGGTAGGACGCAGTCCTGGGCTGGAGTTAGGGTGGCCAACTTTCCACTTGCACAAAACCAAACACCCCGCCCCACCCATCTGCCGAGGCCCCGCCGGTGCCCCCCCCTTCTCAGAGACCCTGCCCCGGTCACTCCCTCCCCCTCCCTCCATTGCTCGCTCACTCAGTGGGCTGGGGTGTGAGAGGGCGGGAGGGCTCCGACAGCGGGGGGGCTGGGGAGGAGCTCAGAGTGCGGGAAGGGATTGCAGGCTGAGGCAGTGGGTTGGGATGCAAAAGTGGGGGAGGGCTCTGGTTGAGGGTGCAGACTTGGGTGGGGACGAGGGGCTTGGCATGCAGAAGGGTGCTTTGGACTGGGACCGAGGGGTTTGGAGAGGGGACGGGGGCGGGGGCATGAGGCTGGGGCATGGGAGGTGAGGCTCCGGCTGTGGGTGCAGGATGGTGCTCTGGGCTGGGATTGAGTGGGATTGGCAGGAGGGAGATCAGGGCTAGGGCAGGAGGTCGGGGTGCAGGGGCTCAAGGGTGCAGGGTCCAGGCAGCACTCACCTCAAGCCGCTCCCGGAAGCAGCCAGCATGTCCCCCCACAGGCTCCTTTGCGAAGGCGCAGCTACGTGGCTTTGCATACTGCCCCATCTGCAGAGGCCATGCCCACAGCTCCCATTGGCTGCAGTTCCCGGCCAATGGGAGCTGTGGGGCGGCACTTGGGCAGGGGCAGCATGCTGAGTCCCCGGATGCCTCTACATGTAGAAGCCGGAGGGGGGACATGCTGGCTGCTTCCCAGAAGCCATGCACTGCGGCAACTATCGGGGAGCCTGCCTGCCCCGAGGCACAGCACTGCCAACCGGACAGCCACCGGCCCATCAGTGGTGCTGCCTGGAGCTGCCAGGATCCCTTTTCGACTGGATGTTCCAGTCCAAATCCAGACACCCAGTCACCCTGGCTGGAGAGGGGTTTAGGGCTAGAACAGACGGCTGCTCCTCCGTGCGCAGGTCAGGGCAGAGGGTGGGACTGGGCGCAGCATGTTAATTAATGTTTAAAATGTGAACCGGTTCATCACGAGGTTTAACCGGTTAACTCTGGAGCGGCGTCTACCCCACCCGTGGTGCAGCGGGTCAGGGGCCAGCCAGCTAGGCTGGTTAACCAGTTACTTGCTAAGCAGGCGGATAAGCTGCCTGCTTCCCAGTTAACCACTTACATCCCTAGGCTGAGCTCCCCTCCAGTGTCACTGCGGGTGGTGGAGATAAACCCCAGTGACCAAGGGGAGACTGCGGCTGAGCACCGAAAGAGTGCTGAGAGGATTGCTGAAGGGGACAACAGAAAAGGGCAGCCGAGCCCTGAAGCAGGGATGGGCTCTTGGATCAGTAACCTCCCTCCTGGTGGGATCAATTCAGTGACTAAGAATCAGGCCCCTAACTCTGTGCACTAGATAATTCATTGTTTGTATACAACAGCCAGTGCTCTGTGGTATAATAACTGAACCCCTGTATTCCTGGCAGCGATGGAGGGTGCTTATCCGACTCCATGCTCGGGTTCCCAACAGCACCTTGTGCCGCACGCTGGGCTTGTTTAGGTCTCTCGTCTGAGTGACCGAGTCTTGCGTAATTTGTGGAAGCGGGGGAACCGCAGGACCCGGGGGCGACCCCATGACTCTCCCTGAGCTTCGTATTCTCCGCGTTTCCTCATGGTTGATGGCTGGCTGGCTGCAGGGGGACAGCTCAGGCACAATGGTGGCTGGTAGCCCTAGACATGTGGAAGCCCATGGACATGTTCATACGATAAGAAACAGCATGAGTTCCGGCTGGGCTAACAGACTGTGTAATCAGTCTCCAACAGCAAAGGGTCTTCTGCCTTAAAGCCTTCCTTTATTTCCATACACAGCAGCACTGCGTGGCCTGCTTATCCAGTTAATACATTCATCAGGGGGCCTACAAGATGCCTCATTAATTCCTTTACAAATTGATCACCATATTGATGGTACATTTCAAAGTGCCAGGACAGGGCTAAAAGGAGGGAATGCTATCTTGGCAATGTCCCTAAGAGTGAAAACTATTCAAACAGCCCCGGCTGTGCAAGCAGGAAGCCATCTGGCAACTAGAGAATTGAACTTTCCAATGATTAAATATACTCTGCCCCCAGCAGCGCGTCAGGGTAACCATAATGGGATAAGCGTGAGGGGGAGATCTGGAGCCCTAGTCCCCTTCTCGGTAGCCGAGGGCTGAGGAGAGTCCTGCGATTGCACCCTTGGCTCCAAGGCATGGAGCTGGGACTGAACACACAGGGGAGCCAGCAACTCTCCCCAGTTCTTCCAGTTCCCTTTTTATAAACAAAAAACCATCAGGCTTCCGCAGAGTCACTCGGCTGAAGATTTACAACAGCTCCACCTGCTTTGGAAGGGGAGCCTGAGGCACACAGATCAGTGGCCTGACAAGGTGTGTGCTTAGATAAATCGAGTTGGATCCCGGAGCTCTGCTGCCCAGCCTCGATTCTGTAACATCCTGAAAATACGGCGAGGAGTCCTGTGGCACCTTATAGACTAACTGAAGTGTTGGAGCATAAGCTTTCGTGGGCAAAGACCCACTTTGTCAGATGCATGTAGTGGAAATTTCCAGAGGCAAGTGACGAAGTGGGTCTTTGCCCACGAAAGCTTATGCTCCAACACTTCGGTTAGTCTATAAGGTGCCACAGGACTCCTCGCCGCTTTTGCAGATTCAGACTAACACGGCGACCCCTCTGATACTTGACATCCTCAAAATAGCAGACACTCCCTATGTCACTCAGCAGCAGGGCGGGACTACCTTTGCAGTGGTTACGGTGATGAAAGACTACCAGGGTCTTAAAAGACGGTACCAAAGCAGGAACGGCACGGCCTCTCAGCGCTTCGGGCCACCACCAAGTCGTGAAACTTCCTCAGCAGCCTTCTCCTGGCCACGCTAGCCCCCCATCATACCAGGAGGGGGAAGCCAGATTGGGGGAGGGGCACTTGATGACTGTGTAGCCTATTTCTGGTCCCTCGTAGCCACACTGAGCAGAGTTCCTCTGGGCGGCATCCACTGACTCCCTAGATGCTTTTGACGGGCAGCGAGCACAGTTTGGGGTCCCCCTCTGGATCACTCATTATTACCCTTTGGCCCCCATTCCAGCCCATTTTTCCATCTGTTCTTCCCCTGGCTAAGGGGAAGGGTTAAGGGCAGGGCTGCTAGCGATAGTTGGGCTTGTTATAAATCACCACTTCAGTGCTAGGACAAAGTCATAAGAACGGCCAGTCTGGGTCAGACCAAAGGTCCATCTAGCCCAGTGTCCTGTCTGCCGACAGTGGCCAATGCCAGATGCCCCAGAGGGAAGGAACACAACAGGGAAACCTCACGTGATCCCCCCCGTCACCCATTTCCAGACAAACAGAGGCTAGAGACACCATCCCAACCCATCCTGGCTAACAGCCATTGATGGACCTAACCTCCATGAATCTCTACCAACACCAGCCAAGAAGATGCAAGAGTCTCTCTTGGGTACCTCATTCCTGATGTCCCACCACATGATGATTGAAAGAAGGTTTTTCAGAAGCCTGCAGACTGTGTGATCAACAGAGCCCTGCAAAATCCACGGATATCCGCGCGGGTGGATGTGGATAGCTGTGGCTCATTTTTGCCTGTATAGATGTGGGTGTGGAAACAATATTTTGTATCCATGCAGGGCTGTAGGGATCAAGAGACTAGGGTGGCCGACTGGGCTTCTGGAGGTGCTGGGTTTGAGTCTTGACTCTGCCACCGACACGTTGTGTGAGCTTGGCCAAGTCTCTCATGCTCTGTCTGCAGAGGGGTTAATGACAGTGACTTACCTCCCAAGAGAGCCACAAGGATCAGCTGCCAAAGTGCTTTGAGATCCTCAAAGGGAAGACACTCTTAAGCAACGTCTATACTCCTGTGACATGCAGAGTACCTAGACTGCGTGGTACAGATACCAACGGCGGGCAGACAGCAAGGCATGAGCAAAGCCACACAGAACCTTAGCAGGCATACTCTACACGGCTCTCTCTATCCACTACCAGTGCGTCCATGGTCTATGCTGATATGGTTAGCAATCCAGTGTCTGGTTGCCTTTCCCTGCTGCAGCAAAAGGCTCTGGCAGGAGAAGACAGCGGGGAAAGGCTCAGCATACCTTACACGCTACTGCATGTGTAGGCCAAGCCTTAACGACAAGCAGAGAATTGTTATTCGGGAAATCAGATCAGGTGGGGGTTCTTCTGTGGCCCATCTCACCCTCTTGCTCCCCACTTCAAAAGTCAGGAACTCACTGGTTCTAGTGATGGCAAGTCCTTCCACATTCCTAGCTGGAGGGGGAGAGGGGCGATCAATTTATATCAGACACCCAGGGTGCCTTTCTATTGGACAAAGCCCATGCACAAAGAGGGGTTCTCAGACTGACTGGAAACTGGAAAGGGCAGATTCCAAAAGCAAGACTGGGGTTTAGAAAAAAGCCAAGACCTGGGGGAATCTGAAAGCTAAGGAGGAGTCAGCAGGATCACGACTTAATATTTGTAAAGTGCTCTCAAGATATAAAATGCTGCGTTAGTGCTAAGCTCGTGTTAGGCTATGTCTACACTGCAGCGCTAATTCAGGATACCTCCAGTATGCCGAAATAACTTTTGAGCACACCTGTTCTTTGGAAATGTAACGGGCTCGCTCTTCCGACGTCCTGTAAGAGTGAGGGGTGTTTCAGAATAGCTATTTATTTCAAATAAGTGCTGTGTAGACAGCACCGCATTTCGAAATAAGCTATTTCGAAATTGACTCGAAATAAGATATGCAATGTGCATAGCTCAAACTGTGTAGTTTATTTCGAGCGACAGGTGCAGTGTAGATGCACCCTCAGAGTCCTAACGTAATAGACATGCAACTGTACATCACACTCCCCTGAAAATAGAGATTCATAAAGTTTAAGGCCAGAAGGGCCCATTAAATAATTTAACCTGACTTTTTGTAGCTCACATACATGCCCGTACATATACAAATCACACATCTACATCATCTATTCAAACACTCACAATCATAGACTCCCAGTGCCAGTATTACCAACCTCAAAATGTTTAAAAATCATGGGTTAAGCCCCCAAAATCATGAGACTGTCTTTAAAAAATCATGAGATTTTAAAAACAGACGCTGGATTCTTTTTAATTGCCTTCTGGATTTCGGAGGTCGTATTTTCAAGTTTTTGTTTGCAACCAGACAGACTAGAAATATACCTTAAAAAAAAAGAAAAGAAAAAGACAGCCAAGATTCCCATGTAATCCCATTACTGCATTGTCTGGAGCCCTACTAACAAATATCAAATATCATGATACAATCACGAGAGCAGGCTACAGTGCAGTACACACTTACATCACTACACTCTCATCCCGTATATAATCATAGTCATTCATTTAAGTCTCACAAACATCAATTTACACCTACACCAAAAATACGCTGCCAGCCTATATATAACCCAGAGCAATTACACCCAAACACACATGCAAACACCCAGGCTGTACATAAGTATACTTCCATATAACCACACATATCCTATGTATACCTTCCTCCCACACACAACATATGATCTCAGGAAGGGTTAGAAAATTAGGTGACATGGGGAGCAAGCTAATGAACACTGAACTAAATCATCTTGTTAGTCTTTAAAGTGCTACATAGTCCTGTATTTTGTTTCAGCTACACCAGACTAACATGGCTACATTTCTATCACTGAACTAAAGTAGAGCCTCTATAGAAACACAGCATGGAATCTATTTTGGCACGAACACTTAGGAGTTTTCTGTATAAATTCTACAGGTACCGACAAGTGCAGAGGCCTTTATCTCTGCACTAGTGCTAATAGTCTTATTCCACCACCCTCTATTCAGAAGGATTCTAATGATCTTTAGAAACTTTATATTTTGGAATTAGTTCACCCCACAGAGGAAGGGAGCCACCTCTGGGATGTAACAGCTATTTGCCAGCTTTCAGAGCGACCTCAATGGTCTGGGACAAGAAGCAGAGACCACCACCCCACTGAGACAAGAGCAACCTGGCCCGCACATTGGGGTGTGATACAGATTAATCCACCGAGATTAATGTTGGTAAAATAAATCCCAGAAGAGACAGTCTCTAAGGCCTTTGGGCACCACGATGAAGGTAATGAGGATTACAGCCTTACCCCGATTATTACAGAATAGAGAGCTCTACAGACACACCGGATACCAGATCTTTAGGAGAGGCAAACTAGAATACATAGAGTTCCTCAAGTGGGGAGATAAAATGGTGGGCTGAAATAAAATGCATAATAAGCGTTTTCATTTTCCAAGAGTTTATGAACTACTGTCATTCCCACCTGATTCTTATCAACATCCAAAATCCAGTGAAACCTTATGGTAACAATCAACTTCCAAGATTTTTAGGGACGCTGAGAAGTCTAGTGGTCTGAGCAAAGCTCTGGTTTCCAGGCACTTCTGGGTTTTGTTCCAAGCTCTGCTAGAGGCTTTCTGGGTAGGGTTGCCAGGTGTCTGGTATTCAACCGGACAGTCAGTTTTTTGTGCCCTCTGTCCAGTAAAAAATTCAGAAAATACCGGACATGTGCAATGTCCGGTATTTCGACGGAAGCCTGGCAAGAGCGGGGGGGAGTGGCTGGGGAGGCGGGGCTGTGATTGGCGCAGGGAGCCCTCAGCTCAGCCGGTTGCGTGTGGAAACCTGGTGGGGGTAGAGGCGGGGGCAGTGGCTGGGGAGGCGGGGCCGTGATTGGCACTGGGAGGTTCATGTAGTCAAAATATATGATATAAACTGTTGATTGTTTATAATAAAGTTCCCATTCAGTGTTAAGCATAGTTGTGGTGGTTTTTTTTTTTTTTTGCTTGACACATTTTTAGCACATGTGTTCGGTATTTTTTGGGAAACCATCTGGCAACCCTTCTGGGTGACTTTGGCTCATATTTTCAAAGTTATCCACTCATTTTGAAAAAGCGACGAGGAGTCCTGTGGCACCTTATAGACTAACCGAAGTGTTGGAACATAAGCTTTCGTGGGCAAAGCATCTGATGAAGTGGGTCTTTGCCCACGAAAGCTTATGCTCCAACACTTCGGTTAGTCTATAAGGTGCCACAGGACTCCTTACCACTTTTGCAGATTCAGGCTAGCACGGCTACTGCTCTGATACTTGACACTAATTTTGAGACACGTTAGGCGTGGTTTATGGAGGAGTAGCCTACATGCAGTTAATATAACAGAAAAATACAAGAACGGCCAGACTGGTCCACCAAAGGCCCATCTAGCCCAGTGTCCTGTCTTCTGACAGTGGCCTATTCCGAACTACCGGTACACCTCGTTTCACGAGGAGCAACGGTAGTTCGGAATAGGAACCCTAATCCGAACTACCTAGTTCGAGCCCCGTGTAGCCTCGCTGCACGGGGTTCGAAGCAGCGGGGATTTAAAAATGGCGGCTCCCCGCTTATGCTAATGAAGCCCGGGAAATTCAAATCCCGGGCTTCATTAGCAAGTGCGGTATGCATACATTACCCCGCTAGTTCGAACTAGCGGGGTAGTGTAGACATACCCTGGCTCCTTTGAAGTCAAGAGCAAACGTTAACTTCCATGAGCCACAACTTTGTACCACAAGTCTCAAGTTGGGAATGCAAAATTACTGGACACTTTGGGAAGTTGAGGCCTACGTCTTTCCGTACTGCTTCACCATTAATAAACTTGGGTGTGACTTACAGATCTCCTATGGCTGGCTTATGGATGGATTAATTAGTGTGTGCACAGCACTTTGAAACACAGCACTGTTGATCTGTTAAGTGCAGCATCATTTTGCAAACTGACAATTGACCAACTCTCTGCACTGAAAAATCACCATTAAAAGGCATCCCTAGGACAAATTCTATCCATTTCCAAGCAGAAAGATGTTTTTCTGTGTACTGTCCTGGGATCTGAGGCTATGTCTAGACCGCAAGCCTCTTTTGGAACCGGTGTTTTCAAAAAATATTTTTGAAAAAGCTTCTTTTGAAAAAGAGCATCTAGAGTAGACTACAACCAGTACTTTCGAAAAAGCAAGCCGCTTTTATGAAAGAGAGCACCCAGGCAGTCTGGATGCTCTCTTTCGAAAATGCACAGTTTGAATTACATAGTGCCTTTTTTCGAAAGATCACTTTTGCAAAAAGGCGTTTTTCCTCGTAAAACGAGGTTTTCTGCGGTCAAAAAAACTGCCACGTTCTTTCAATTTACTTTCGAAAGAACATAGCAGCAGTCTAGACGCAGGGGACGTTTTTTCAAAAAAATCCTGTAGTCTGGACACACCCTGAGAGTCAAGCTGGGATCTTTTTGGCAGTGATAATGACTCTCCCGGTTAAGTTTTGTCCTGACACCTGTGCAATTCCATTGTTTTCAAATTAGGGATGTGAATGGTTAACTGGTGAGGGCTGGAGTAGCTCATGGGTAGGGGGCTGCTCCAGCCCCACGGAGCCCACTGCAAGCAGGGATGCTCCAGCCAGGCCAGAGCAGCCTTTGTCCACGGCAGGCCTGACCTGGGCATTCTTTAGGCAGGGGCACTCCAGCCAGCTGTCTGTGGCACGGGGGCGGTGGGGGGGGGGGGGGGGAGGGACAATGCCCTGCAGCCCAGCTGGGCTGGAATGGCTCCCCACCATGCCTCCCTTTAATTGGTTAACCAGTTAAACATAATGCTGAACGGTTAACCAATTAAACGGGATTTTACATCCCTATTTCAAATTATGTCTTCGGTTCTATCCATGCAACCTCACTGAGAGCAACACGGTCATAAAGGCCTAATTAAAGGCAGGAAACAAAAGCAGTGAAGATACACAGGTGACCCTGCAACTGGAACTTAACCGATGCTGCGGCTGGTGCGCCCTCTCCCAGAGCTGTGTTGTACCTGCCGGGGCGATACACGTAACAGCAGTAAACACTTATTGTTGTCACTGACGTGTCTGGCTCTGACTCTGAAATGTCCAGGAGGAGCAGGGATCAGTCTTCCACAGCCACTCCACAGAGGATAACTGTACTTTAAGGAGACTCCGTACCCAGTGGGGCCTTCCGTGTGGAGTGTCAGTGTTATCGCCATGACCATGGGAAGTGACTGTCTAGGAAGGAGTCCTGCAGAAAGGGATCTAGGGGTCAGAGTGGACCACAAGCTAAATATGAGGCAATAGTGGGACACTGTTGCAAAAAAAGCAAACATGATTCAGGGACTTCAGGGGTAGCCGAGTTAGTCTGTTACAGAAAAAAACAACAAATGGTCTGGTAGCACTTTATAGACTAGCAAAACATGTAGTTATCTGTTCAGAAGTCATCTGAAGAAGTGGGCTATGCCCACGAAAGCTCATGATACAATCTACATGTTTTGTTAGTCTGTAAAGTTCTACCAGACCACTTGTTGTATGATTCAGGGAGGCATTCACAGGAGTGTTACAAGCAAGACAGAAGAAGTCATTCTTCCGCTTTACACTGATTAGGCCTTAATTGGAGTATTGTGTCCAGTTCTGGGCACCACATATCAAGAAAGATGTGGAGAAATTGGAGAAGGTCCCGAGAAGAGCAACCAAGACCTATGAGGGAAGACTGAAAGAACTGGGCTTTAGTTTAGAAAAGAGAAGACTGAGAGGGAACATTATAGCAGTTTTTAAGTATCTAAAAGGGTGTCACAAGGAGGATGGAGAAAAATTATTCTCCTTGGCCTCTGAGGACAGGACAAGAAGCAATGGGCTTAAACGGCAGCAAGGGAGGCTTAGGTTAGACATTAGGAAAAACTTTCTGCCTGTCACGGTGGTTAAACACTGGAATAAGTTGCCTGGGGAGGTTGTGGAATCTCCATCTCTGGAGATATTTAAAAGCAGGTTGGATAGACACCTGTCAGGGATGATCTACACAGTGCCTGGTCCTGCCGTGAGGGTACAGGACTGGACTCGAAGACCTTTCGAGATCCCTTCCAGTTCTAGGATTCTATGATTCTACCATGTGTGAATTTCCTGTGTGAAATCATGGCTGCAACCATGTCTCAAAAATAAGGGATGGGATCGGCCATTTCCAGCAGCACAAAGAGAAAATCCCTGCCTGTGATGAATTAGACCCTGAGTAGGCCGTACTCAGGAGGCAGATGAACAAATATTTACTGAATTCTGCACGAGGTCTGAGCCACAGAGTCCCCCTTCGTAGCAACACACACTCTGAGCGTGAATCCCCCCGTGCTGAGCCGAGAGCATGGCCCCCATGGGATAAGACGAGAGGGAAGCAGAGTGGAAGGGACTAGAAAGCAGAAGAAAAGGAGGGGGGTTAAAGCACAGGGAAGGGCATCCGTGGAGCGAGGCAGGAAAACCCCACCAATTCCTCCGTCAACTCCATTATCTCCAGTGGAATTACAGCAGGAAGGGCTGTGACGCTAAGGGCAATCAGAGAGGAAGAGATAACAGCGAGGCAGGCGGGGAGAGTACGGAGCTGCCAGGGAAAGGATGGGGATTGGGGTGGCTGAGCGTGAGGAGAGAGACAACAGAGGGATAGTTGCTGGGAACATACTGAAAAATAACAGAGAGGCAGGTGAGAAGAGGAGCTCACCCCCTTCCCTCTGCCGTCTGCTCAGCCACAGTGTGTTAGCCAGGGCGGGCTGGGTCACTGCGTGAGTGGACCTCCGCCAAGGAGAAAGCGCAGGCCGCTGCGTAGGTGGCGCTCTGCCCCAGCACAGCCCGCATGCCCCAGGGCGATGCTGCTGGCGGTGCCCTCGCCAGGGTGCCGTGCAAACAAAGGTCACCATCGTTTGCGATGACTGAAGATCTCCTGGTGCTTTGTGTCAGGGAAAGAGGGTGAGTGGAGGCGTCCCGGCCACCTCACCACTCAAGTACCTGCATGCTCCTGACCCACTCCCCTGCACTCACAGGCTGTGCTCTTCCTCCCTGACTGATGCAGCAAGCCATGAGACAGATGCCACATTGGGCTCCAGGGTTCTCAGTGGCGAGACAGGATCGCTGCGGGCACCATCCATACGGGTGCTCTATCCAATCAGTGACCTGCCACCCTCCCAGAAATGAATGAAATAGAACCCGTAAACTGCACTTCTCAAAGCTTAGCAACCCGCACAACGGCTATGCAGCACTTTAAAGACTAACAAGATGGTTTATTAGGTGATGAGCTTTCGTGGGCCAGACCCACTTCCGCAGATCAAATTCTGGAAGAGAATTGGCACGACCATATACACCATAAACCATCTGGTTCGTCTTTAAAGTGCTGCATCGTCCTGTCTTTTGTTTCAGCAAGACCAGACTAACACGGCTGCATCTCGATTACTACTCACAACGGTTGGCATCCCCATTTTACAGCCTCAGAGGGAGAGACGTGCCCAGCTCCATGCAGCAAATCACTGGCACAGCCCAGCCAAGATTCGAATAGGGGAGTTCCTAGGTGCTCAATCCACTAGGCCATGCTGCCTCCCTACACAGATTTACAACCCAGTGCATTCAGCTCGGATTTTCCTGGTGTCTTGGACTGAGCTGCACCCAGCCAAGCTCCCCGTCTGGTAACCTCTCTTCAGAGACAGACATTTTCTTGGTTCACGCCATGCGGAATTTACTCACTGTCTCCTTCCACTTTCTCAGGCGTCCGGCTCCAGATGATCTGTCTGGTCTCCAGCTTCACCTGAAACGTCCTCCTCTCTGGCCTCTGGGACTTTTTTTGGTAGAATAGGGTCAGTACGGTCCCAATTTCCAAACCCCTGAGGATCCTCCCCATGTCCCCAATCTCCATCCTGGAGTCCTCCAAAAAGCCATTGACACCATTCAGCCTGGACACTGACATCTTTATTGCCTGGCCATCGCCTGACGGAATCACAGAGCGGGATCCGTGTCATGCAGGAAAGGAAGGAGTCTCTGGGAAATGAAGTCAAGACCCTTGGAAACAAAATCTACCCTCTTATGTTCAATTGCTCTCCCCCAAACCTCCGGAGACAAGGGCTTCCTTTGCTGCAGTAGCTACCAGTGCTGGCTTCCACTCTGATGCACCACAGATGCTGCAAAGATCCAGGACTCTCCTCAGAGCTGGGGAAAGAGGAAGGGGGTGGGATCGAAGGATCCTGCAACCTTCCCTTTCTGCAACCCAGGAAGAGGGTTAAATCCAGCACAATACGGCTTCCCTGCTCTACTACAGCAGCTGCCGCAAGCAGTGAACGCTCAGGCAGGCAGGTTTAGAGGCTGCTTTTCAAAACAAAAGCTATAAAAAAAATCATCCAAGCAGGCAGGTCCAGGAGGCTGAATGTACAGCAGCACCTTTACACACACAAGATCCATACAATCCAGCTGGTGCTGATGGTGCTGCGGGGGGGCATGGCGGAGGAGCCCCGGGTAGAGTGCTGCCAGGCTGCGGATCACTGTCAGCTGTGGAAGAGAGGGAGGAAAGAAGCGCAGATGGTGCCAAGTAAAAAAGCTGTGCAGCCAGCGCCAGAGAATGCCCCTTCAGCCAGCAAAAAGCAGCCTCCTCCTAACTGGGGGTGGAAAGGGCTGTGTGTGTGTGAGGGGGAGGGGGGGGACAGGCAATCTCCCAGTGGCTTTTCCTGCAGCTCCTGGGGAGGAATGAAGAGGGGTTGGTTCAGTAGGTTTCTGGCAGGGAATCTGGAGGATGTGGGGTTTCCCCTGTTCAAGTTCTCCCCTCCTGCTGCAGATCCGGGCGAGGGAGTAGTGGTGTGACTTCCCGGGGGCTGCTGCTCCTGCTTCTGCCTGAGGATCCAGCTGACAAGGGGGGGGGCTCTCCTCCCCCTTTTCTCTCTCTCCTTCTCTCTGCTGATTAATTTCAGGCTGGTGAAATGGACGCCCAGAGGAAACTGCAATCACACATGGCCGGAAAGAGATCAGAAAGGAATTTAAAAAAAAATTGCAGGATCTTGGAGAAAGAAAAATAGGAGGAGAGGAAGAAAAGATGGTGGAGGGTGACATCTAGAGGAGAGAGGCCTGCTTGCCTCTGGAGGGACGAGGGAAGGGCAGGCTGAGAAGCAGCTGGGACATGCTGCTGTCCGCATGGTTCTTACATCTGGAGGGGATGGAGCACAGACAGTGACTTTTGGTTTTGCCAGTGGGTACACTGAAGAGGTGTAGGGGTGTGTGGGGGGGGGGGGGGGCGGGGAGGGCTTTGCTACTTTGCGGGGGAGGCAATTTTCAGCATATTTATACACTTCTTTCATATTCTAGTTATCAAATATGTGACTATCATGGGGGGCTTAATTTAATCAAGACTAAATCAGTCATGCGCGATAGAATTACATTAGCATGAATTACAGGATTGGAATCACTGGACTCACCTACAAGCCGCCTTCACTAACGTCACAGCTTACCTCTCACTGGAGCGGTCTGGAGGAATCTGTCCGCAATTTTATTTCCATCCAGCTCCCTGGTATGGGACAGCTCCATTGGTCAGTCCTGTCTGTCCCACTGGGTTAAGGTTTCTGATGCTGGAGAATGAGCACTCCATGAGCAGCCTAGTAGGTAGAAGACAGGGAGGGCTGGGGGACTTGCACAGGGACTTATTGGTGGGTCCTTCTGGGCTCACGTGCAGAGGAGAAGGGGGCTGGCCTTTCAGGTAAAAGGCAGGGAGGGCTGGGTGGACTTGCATAGGGAAGGTAGGTGGCCTCCTCAGGCTGGCCCCATGCACTGGTCCTGTTTCCCCTTTGGGAAAAGATGATCACGCTAATACTAGTCTAATCATTCTGCCTTGTGGTTTCATGGTGCCCCGTATGTGTGGTCCTGCTGCCGCCTGGTGCCATTGCAAAATGTCGGTTTAAGGCAAAGTTACTTCCAGGGGACATCTTAAATAATCCTCCTTCCAACCTCCTCATGAAGCCTGAGCACACCCCATTGGTTTTCCATCAGTGCTGAGCCCCGGAGCAGACAGGGAGTCGGCCCCTATGGGATGGAGGAGGAAGTCCGGGGGCGTCATAGTGGGAACCTGGTGGACTTCAACTACAAGGCCGCAATGGACAGCAACACGGTTTGCACTGGTGGTTGCGTGGAAAACACAGGCTGTGTCTTCCAGCGCAGTGGGCTGTGTTACGCATGGTGGAGTGAGATTCGTTCAGGGCCAGCCTGCGTAGAAGCATCTTCTGATTTCAATCTAAGGGAAGCAATACAGGCAGTCCCCGACTTACGCGGATCCGATTTATGTCGGATCCGCACTTACGAACGGGGCTTTTCTCGCCCCGGAGCTCACGGGCGGCGGGTCGCCACCCGTGTCCTCCAGGGTGAGAAAAGCTTCTCCCGGTCTCCCTGGTCTGCTGGGGGGGTCCAGCAAAGCCGCTGGACCCCCCCAGCAGACCAGGGACACCCGAGCAAAGCCGCCGCCTGGGCGGCTTTGCTCCCGGGCAAACGAGCAAAGCCGCCCAGGCGGCGGCTTTGCTCTGGTGTCCCTGGTCTGCTGGGGGGGGTCCAGCGGCTTTGCTGGACCCCCCCAGCAGACCAGGGGGACAGGAGCAAAGCCGCGGAGCACGCCCGCAGCGGGACAGCCCGGGCGCGTCTGGGTTGTCCTGCTGCGGGCGTGCTCCAAGGCTTTGCTCCCCGTCTCCCTGCAGACCAGGGAGATGGAGAGCAAAGCCTTGGAGGACGCCCGCAGGGGGACAGCCCAAGCGCGCCCAGGCTGTCCCTTTGCGGGCGTGCTCAGCGGCTTTGCTCCTGTCCCCCTGGTCTGCTGGGGGGGGGTGCAGCTAGTGCCCCCCCCTCCCCCAGGCAGACCAGGCTTTTCTTGCCTACCCCTGGGGTAGAGCAGCTGGGGGCTGCCGGGTTGGTCCCGCAGCACCGCTCCGGACCAACCTGGCAGCACCCCAGCTGCTCTGCCCCAGACGTCCTGATTCAGCCGCTGCTGGTCAGTTTCAGCAGCAGCTGAATCAGGACGCCTGGGGCAGAGCAGCTGGGGTGCTGCTGGGTTGCTCCAGTAGCGCCAAGGAGCGGCGCTACTGGAGCAACCCAGCAGCACCCCAGCTGCTCTGCCCCAGGCGTCCCCAAGTCAGCCGCTGCTGAAACTGACCAGCGCTGACTACAGGAAGCCCGAGGCAGAGTTGCTCTGCCCCAGGCTTCCTGGAATCAGTGCTGACCAGTTTTAGCAGCAGCTGACTTGGGGACGCCTGGGTTTCTTAAGTTGAATCTGTATGTAAGTCAGAACTGGCATCCAGATTCAGCCGCGGTTGAAACTGATCAGTTTCAGCAGCGGCTGACGCCAGTTCCGACTTACATACAGATTCAACTTAAGAACAAACCTACAGTCCCTATCTTGTACGTAACCCGGGGACTGCCTGTAGTAGAACGGAGGCTACATGGAGCAGCATGGCTGTGGGAGGGGGTGAGAGCCTGGGACGGACTGGCCTCCAGTGAGGAGGAGTCCTGGGACCAGACTTATCATCCTGGAAGAGGCTGCCAGGTGTTGCCCTTGCAGGTAACTTTTCCCACCAATGAGACAAGCCCTGACTCCCCTCAGCTGCCCACACCGAGAGCAGCCGTGGTGGGAAGGTGCAGCAGGAGATTCTCCCCCACAACCTCTCAGAGCAGGAAGGGGCCAGAGGAAGGTTGGGGGGGGGGGGCTGAGGTGGAAGGAGATGAATGGGACACAGAGGAGAACAAGGTGTTGGCTGGCGTGGGGGGGGGGGGGAGTTGGGGGAAGAGAGAGTCTGAGAAAGCTGGTGGGAGTGACTCTGGAAGATAGTGCTGGAAAGTGACACAGCCCTGAGAAATCTCCGCCATTTTCTCTCTCTCTCTCTCTCTCTCTCTCTCTCTCTCTCACACACACACACACACACAGAGGTAGTGAGGAGGAGAGGCACCATTGGCAGCATGCACCACTGCCTGATTCTCCATGGGAAATCCTGCAGCCCCAGATACAATACACATCAGGGCTTGCCAAGATAAAATGGTAGAACTCCGGGCTTTAACGATTATTGGTTCTTTAATGACCTGAACGATCAGAGTCACAATTTTACATTGCAGCAAAAAGATGGCGATTCCTGGAGCAAAACATTCCCTGGGAGATGTTCGTGCGATATCGATTCACCACAAGGATTTCCATCTACTTCACTTCTCTTCACAGCACCTTGTGTTTTCTGGAGTGATCCCTCCTCTATGTTAAATGCTGACCAGATTTTTCCTGATTAATGGTGCCTGGCCACACGGGGACGTGAGGGAGAAAGCAGAAAGACGCTGATTTAAGTGATAGTTACATACCACAGTCAATGTTCCCTCTAATCATTCTTTTTTCATCCATGTGTAGAATGGTCAAAATATAGTTCAGATTCACACGGGTAGTCAATCCTTAAGTATAGAAAACAAAAGGTTTATGAATATAAAAAACTGAAAGAGTTTGTAGATCAGGATGATATTAGTGTGCCTGTCGGTAATAAATATCTCTGGTTCATCCAAAAGATTGGAATCCAAACTCTAGCTTAGTTGTGGAGTCTGTTGGAGTCGTTCCATGAATTTTTCAGTTATTACTTGGGGATTTCTGTCCAATGGCTCACACTTCCCCTGTTAAAGGTTAGCAGGTCCCAGATGGCAGAATCATGCCCGCTGTTTTTCTTTTATAGCTGAAACAGGATGTCAAGTGTTGTGAGCACAGCATGTGTCGAAAGATTTCTCATTGTTGAGCCCACAATGATCCACCCTTTGAAGTTCACATTCTGTTTCCTCCAGTCCTGTGCGCACAGCTAAAACCCTGAAGTGTGGGGAAATCAGCCTGTTGGCTTATCTTCATCAGCTGCACTTACATGCTGGAAAGAGGGTGAGGTGCTGCAAAAGATGTGTGATGCAAACATCATCACTTTGTATAAAAATAAAGGTGAAAGGGGTGATGACAACAATTACAGGGATGTCTTGCTACTAAGCGTAGCAGGAAAAGCTTTCTCAGAAGTCAGGTTAGTGGGCCTACAACCGCTGGCAAAGCATGGCTACCTTGAATCACAGGGTGGATGTGTGACGGCACATCGGGGAGCTCCCCCAACCCTACACCCCCGTCCGCAGCTAGATGTGACTCTCCACCAGCCAGTAGAGTAAAAATGGGTTTATTGCTTCTCCAAGATACAGCACAGCATAGGCTCGATGTAGGCATAGGCTAGGCCGACAGCCCTAGTTCCCTTGGGGGGAAGGGGTTCACAGGCCCCTGAACCCCCATACTGGTTTTAATCTGCTTCCTCCATGCTTCCCCACTCTCAGCCTGCCCCTTCTCCAAACCACAGAACAGTCATCCCCCCCAGGTAGCCACACCCCTTCCTTTGTTCAAACTCCTTTCCCTGGCCAGGTGAGACGTTGCTAGCCATGATCTACGTGCCTGCCCTCAGGAACCACCCTACGCTGGGCAGTGCTTACAGATACAGGCCAGTAGGGGTCACCCACAGCACAACACAGCAACCAGTGAATGTCCAACCAGAGTGGACCCATGGCCACAAGAGTGTACAGCCCCCCCACCCCTCCCCCCGCTGCATCACATGATGGAAGATCAACTACAGACATGATATTTTTTCTGCGTCAACGGCACGAAAAATGCAGAGAGCAAAACCAACCATTGTATATCATCTTATTGGATCTAACCAAAGCGTTCGACACAGTAAGCAGAGCAGGTCTGTATGCAAAACTAGAAAAGATAGGATTCCCACCAATCCTGCAAAGTCTTATGTGTTCATTCCACAACAGCATGAGAGCAACTCTCCAGTTTAAAAGGTCCGCTTTGGATAGCCTTGAGATGAAAAGCAGAGTGAAGCAAGGATGTGGTTTTGCCCCTACAATGCTAGGAATCGTCTTCTCGGTACTCTTGAATTGTGCATTTAGGGACATGAAAGATGGAGGGTGTCTCCACAAAAGATCAGATGGGAAATACTTCCACCCGTCCTGACTTAACTCAAAGTCCAAAGTCAAAAAGGTGTTAATCAGAGAATTTCTATTTGCTGCTGCTGCTGCCCTCATAGCCCACGATGAAGATCTGTGACAAGAACTCATAGGCTGCCTTTCAGATGCATGGCAAGCATTTGCTCTCACCATCAACATCAAGAAAATGGCAGTATTGGGACCGGGGGTTCCACAAGATCCTTCAATGACCTTCAATAGTCCCAAAGTTCTGCTATATAGGTTCTACAGTAACCACGAACCTCTCACTGGTTGAAGAACTAAATGTCCACATTGGAAAGGCTGCCACCTCCTTTAGCTGAAACAAAAGATAGGACTATGCAGCATTTTAAAGACTAACGAGATGGTTTATTAGGTGATGAGCTTTCTTCTTAGTCTTTAAAGTGCTGCGTAGTCCTGTCTTTTGAATCAGCTAGACCAGACTAACGCAGCTGCGTCTCTATCACCTCCTTTAGCTGGCTGACTAGCATGGAACACCTCAGAGTTTGCCATCAAGACCAAAAGGCTGGTGTACCAAGCTGGTGTCTCAGCACTCTTATGTGTGGCGGGGAAACATGGACAATTGATGCTTATCAGGAGAAAAGGTTAAACAGTTTCCACCTACGTTGTTCATGCTGCATGAAGTCGCCAACACAGAAGTTGTTCAATGGGCAAATTAACCAACTGTAACAGCCCTGCTCAAGCAAAGATGACTGGGCTGGCTGGGCCATCTGAGTAGGTTGGAAGATGGACACATGCCCACAGACATGCAATACAGAGGGAACAAGAACAACAGGATGTTCCAAACTTGGCTCTAAAGACACATGCAAGCGAGAGACGAAGGAATTTGGAACTGATCCTGACCAATGGGAAATCTTAGCAAGTGACTGTACCAAGCAGAGCCATCATTTCCCTCAGGGTCTCAAAGTCCATGACAGGAGCTGGCTCCTACAGCTCGAAAAGCACCCATAGGAAGCAAGCAGCTCCCAACCAAGATGCAGACATTTGCAATAACTGCCACAGAGGCTGCAAATCTCGGATTGGTCTAGTCCGGGGTGGCAAACCCATTTAACAAAGAGAGCTGGAACAGCGGCGGAAAAAATGGGAAGAGCCGCACCAGAATTGTCGAGCTTAAAAAAAAAAAAGGAGGGTACCCCTTTAAGAAACAAGCTTAGGCTTTTTGGCCATATCAGGCTCCCATCGACAGCAGCCAGCTTGGGTGCGATTTTGAATCGCCACCACGGTGAGCATAGGAAAGCCAGGGGCCGGGGGGCGTTTGAGAGGGGGGTGCAGGAGCAGCTTCACGAGCTGCACTTCTGGGGGAGAAGAGCCGCATGCAGCTCACGAGCCACGGGTAGGCCACCCCGGTCCTGTCAGTCACATGAGACGCTGTAAACCCATTCCCACCGTCTCTTGCAGCTGAAAGGTGCCAGCAATGTTATGCATGCGTGCACAGGCAATCCAGCTACACTGATTTACATAGGGCAATGGCTGGCCATGACCTGTTCCTTATAACAGGGATAGAGAAGCTGAAGATTGAATAGGCAACATTAGATTTATGCAGGACATACATGTCTTTACTTTTAAGATTAATTCAAGTTACAGGATGTAGACCGGGGGCAACATGGGGGGGCACAAGGGTCATGTGCCCCTAACGCAGTGCGTGGAGGGGGACAGGCCCAGCACTTGCACTGGTCCCCATGCTTTGGCGGGCCCAGGGCAGCCTAGGGGACTAGCCAAGGGCCTGGGGCCAGCAATAAGGACTGGTGCACCCCCACGCTCACCAGTGGCAGGAAGCAGAGTAACCCAGCCCCAGCCACTCTGCTCTCCTGGCTCTGAGCCACGTTGCTTGTGGGAGGAGACTTGCGGGAAGGGGTGGAACTGTCCCAGCCACGGACACATGGGCAACGGGAGAAGCGGAGTGACCCACCTTGGCGCTGGGAGAACAGAGTGGGTTGGGGCCGGGTCACTCCACTTCCCACCACCACTGGTGAGTGTGGGGGGCAGGGGGCTGTGGATCCCTGCCGCTGAAAAAAAACGGGTTCCAACTGGAGTAAAAAGTTTGGGAACCCCTGGTCTAGCCAGCTTTCGATCCATCTAATGAATATGCAAATATGCAAATGAATGTTAATGGTCCTCCAAAAGCTCATCCCTGTGTCAAAAAGTTTGGGAACCCCTGCTATTGACAAAAATGCAGTGACTATGGGAAAAAAACAATACAATGATCAGAAATCTGGCGAGATGGATTTCTAAGGGTGGACTAAGGGCCAGATCCTGCAAGATACTGAGCACCCTAAGCTCCCACCAAAACGAGCAGCAGGCACTGGATGTAAGTAACATACCCAGCCTCAGCACCACTACTTAAACCATGCCACAGCGTGCTCCTGCACAATGGCTAATCACAGTTGCACCTACTCAGAACGCCCTCTGCACACACGTCCCCTGCCTTGATGGGGGTGTATCCACTGTAACACAATAATCAGTCCCGGGGGGTGGGCAGAAATATCTTATCAGTCCCACTCTGGGGAGACTCTTTGGGAATCTAAATGGATGCTTAAAGCAACAAAACATGTGTAAATGAAGCCCAAGTGTCATGGCAAAGAGTTTCATATACTGAAAATCAAAGGAAATTAGAAGCTTAAATTCCTTTGCAGATCTGATGTCTGCAGGGCCGACTTATCCATTAGGCACAGTGCCTAGGGCCCATGATACTTTTAGAGGCCCATGAAAATGTTTTAATTTCTTTTAAAATCGGAAGGAAAAAAATGAACTTTTAGGGTTGAAGAAAATGTTTTAATTTTTTTCTCACATCAGAAATAAATGAAACTTTTAAGGCCCACGAAAATCTATTACATTTTGCCTAAAACAGAAAAAGAATAAAATGTTGAAGTATTTAAAGTTATATCAAAAATAATTTTTATATATTTTTTTTATAGAGGAAGGGGCCCTGACGGCAAAAGTGCCTAGGGCCCACGAAAGTCATAATGCGGCTCTGGGTGGCTGGCTTTGGAGTTCAGACAACACCCTGCTTGAATTCTTCAGCCCTGGCTTGTTCCAAGTTTCACAATCACATTTTGTATTGTAGAGCAAACGGCTTGTAGGCTGAGAGTGTGAGCGAAAGAAAGTCATTGCCCAGCACAGGGCTTGAACCCATAAGCCTGAAATTAAGAGTCTCATGCTTTGCCATGTTTTTTATTTCACTTTTTTTGATTATATCCCTTTGGTATATACGGTTGTGCCAATTTTCTCCCACAATTTGATCTGCGGAAGTAGGTCTGGCCCACAAAAGCTTATCACCTCATCTGGTTAGTCTTTAAAGTGCTACATAGTCCTGTCTTTTGTTTCCGCTAGACCAGACTAACACAGCTACATCGCTATTACTATGCTCAGCCAACTGAGCTAGCCAGGCTATGCACAGCAGCCAAACTAATGACCAGTCATAGGGTAGCAGGATCCAAGTGTTCTCAAGTGCCTGATTCAAGGCTCTGTCTTGCCCCCAATGGGGTGTTTTGGTCTCCGCGTCTTCCTGGCCTTGCCAGCGGCTTTGCCTGGTGGCACCCTCTGCAAGTGGGGATTCTCTCCCAGAGCTATGTGGGGAGCTCGGAGCGTCTTGCTGGGTGGGACAGGCTCTGAGCTTTGCCACTGGCCAGCGCGCTGCCCTCAGGGAGCAGACACAGTGCGGAGCCTCATCCCCCCGGCCTCTGGCAGCCCAGGGTGTGCTGTGCCCTGGGGGAGGGGCTGGGCCTTTGGGCTCAGGAGCCAGGCCTCCAACAGGGTAGGTGTGTTCTTCTAACACCCAAGGGGAAACAGCCCCTTCCCCAAATCCTTGAGAAGCTCATTGGAAAGGAGAGGCGACAAATGGGCATGGCAAGCCACGCGGAGGAACAGGAGGACGAGGAGGGCAATGGGAATGAGATCCCGCAGTTGGTTCCTGCTACACCGGATGGATCCAAATCAGTGAAGTTGGAAATGGATACAAAAGTCAATGCCATGGAGTTGCTGTTAGTTGGAAGTACTGGACTGAGTGCCCTGGAGTCTTACACCCTGTGGCTGCGTCTAGACTGGCATGATTTTGCAGAAATACGTTTAATGGAAAAGTTTTTCAGTTAAAAGTATTTCTGCAAAAGCGCGTCTAGATTGGCACGGATGCTTTTGCGCAAAAAGTGCTTTTGCACAAAAGCATCCGTGGCCAGTCTAGACGTGATTTTGCACAAGAAAGCCCCGATCGCCATTTTAGCCATCAGGGCTTTTTTGTGCAAAACAGTTCTTTCCTGTCTACACTGGCCCTCTTGCGCAAGTAGTCTTGTGCAAGAGGGCTTTTTCCTGAGCGGGAGCGTGAAAGTATTTGCGCAAGAAGCACTGATTTTGTACATTACAAAGTCAGTGCTCTTGCGGAAATTCAAGCGGCCAGTGTAGACAGCTGGCAAGTGTTTGCCAGTCTAGACCCATTGTTACCAGGAGAGCTTTGTCACAAGGAGTGGGGAGAGAAGAGAGGCTCCAATAGACACTAGTGCCGTCTTTCTGTCCTGATGCCGAGATACAGAAACCTCCCCTGCTGCTTAAGCATGTTCAATTGCGGTTACCAAGCTCGTCGTATAGTCGCTACAATTTGTATTGACTATACGAGTCGTCGATAGGGCCACTCTGCAGAGCTGCAGCTCTGCATTTTAAATATAATAAAAGCCACCGGGCTCTTACTCCATTTAAAATGCAGAGGCACAACATCTGCACAAGCCGGGACTGCTCGGTCCCGACGCATGCTGAGTCCAGCAGCCTGTTCCGCGGGGGGGGCCTAGCTCCCTACTGGGATCCATGCGGACAGGGGCTGCTTCGCAGCAGCCTCCCCTCCCCACTCCCCTCGCTGCCTCTGATAGAGGGGGGAGGCAGGCGGAACCCCAGAGATGGTGCTAGGGGGAACTGGCTTTTAAACTGGCTCCCCCCAGCACTGGCTAGTGTTCCCCTGCCCTGCAAGGGGGCAGCATGGGGCGAGGGGTGGCTGAAGTAGTCCCCACTTCCCCTGTGTTCCCACTGCGGCGCTTCAGCCATTGAACTATAATAAGAGCCCCACGGGGCTACATTTCAAAGGCTGAAATGCTACAGTGGGAACTGGCGCGAGTGGGGACAACTTCAGTCCCTGCTCGCGCTGTTTCCTCGCTGTGCCTCTGCCTCTTCTGCCCCCCAGGGAGACGGTGCTGGGGGGAACCAGCTTTTAAGCAGGCTCCCCCCAGCACCGGCTCCTGCTCCCCCTGCTTGGGAAAGCGACTAGTTGAGTCACTACCTGACTATCCAATAAGCTTATGCTTGTCGGATAGTCAACTAGCCACTTACATCCCTACTCCTGCTCCCCGGTTCTTCCTCAGATACTGCCCCTTGCAACACACAGACCTCTCTTTACCTACATGCTCTGGGGAGGTGTGAATGTGATTGGGTTTCAACTCCCCTCTGCTTGGCCTCCTTTTGGGCCCTGTTTTCAAAGGAACCCGCATTCCGCCATTAGCTGGGACACACCTTACCTTGCTCCTGTCCCCTGGCACCTCCCCTTGTGACTTTGGGAAGCCAGCTATTCCAGGCCTCCTGGCATGTTCTTCACACGTGCAGTGTCCACTCTAAGGGTATGTCTAAACTACATGGCTCCATCGACGGAGCCATGTAGATTTGTTTGTTCGGCAAAGGGAAATGAAGCCGCGATTTAAATAATCGCAGCTTCATTTAAATTTAAATGGCTGCCGTGCTGAGCCGACAAACGGCTGATCAGCTGTTTGTCGGCTCAGCGTGCTAGTCTGGACACTCCCCTGCCAACATGAAAGCTCTTTATCGACCTCCCCGGTAAACCTCATCCTACGAGGCATAACGGGGAGGTCAATAAAGGGCTTTCAGGTCGGCGCGGGAGCGTCCAGACTAGCGTGCTGAGCCAACAATTTAAATGAAGCCTCGATTATTTAAATCGCGGCTTCATTTCCCTTTGCCGATCAGCCTAATCTACGTGGCTCCATCGATGGAGCCATGTAGTTTAGACACACCCTAAGGCAGGGGTGTCCAAACTTTTTTCAAAGAGGGCCAGATTTGAAGAAGTGAACATGCGTGAGGACCGTCCCCGCACTCTCAGCCCCAAGGCGGAGGGCCCGCGGGGTCGGAGGCAGGCGGAGAGCACACGGCACGCCAGCCTCACGGCGGCCCGGGGGCAGGGCGAACCCGCAGCCGAGCGGGGGAGCGGGGCTGCGGACGTGCCCTACAGGGCAGGCTCTAGGACCGCAGAGGCCATGGGCGGCGGCGGCGGCGCGGCCAGAAGCGGCGTGCTAGGCGCGCCAGTTCAAAAGAGCGCCAGGGAGCCAGGAGAGGGGGAGGAAGCGGGGGCCGTATTAAACCGGAACACGGGCCGCAATTGGCCCGCGGCCGGACTTTGGACATGCCTGCCCTAAGGGAACACTAGGCCGCATTTGGCCTATGGATTGGGGCACCTCGGGTTTTGGGAGCCCCCTTGATTGCACCTCACTTTGAGAAGCAGGGAAGCTCCCACTTGACTCCACTTGAAGTTGGTGGGAGCTGTGGGTTTTTGGTATCTCTGCAAATCAGGGTCCAGGGCTCTCAAGCTGCTCATCCCAAAACGGAGATCCCCCGCTCCCAAACCAGGAACCACCTTTGAAAATTAGCGCTCTGGACCTCCCCTTGCAATAGTTAGCAAACCTGTTCTGAGTCTGCCCCTCGAGACTATCTCTGGGCATTGTCATGGGACCCCAGTTCTCTGTGACCCGCTCCTGGCTCTAGAACCTCGCAAGACTCCATCCCACCCCATCTCATTCCTGCAGCTGCTTTATTGCAAGGGAGCATCAAGCTGGCTGGGGCTTCCCCTGGGAGGATCCATGTTTCAGAGCAACAATCCAGCACACGCTCAGCATTCAGACGCTCCAATTCACTCATTGGCCTCCACAGC
The DNA here is from genome assembly GCF_052426305.1 of Pelodiscus sinensis. NCBI lineage: Eukaryota > Metazoa > Chordata > Testudines > Trionychidae > Pelodiscus > Pelodiscus sinensis. The sequence continues at coordinate 4,172,858 of NC_143053.1, forward strand.
TAGACAAGGTTCGTTGCTTAATTTTTTATGGCAAGGAGTCTCTTTCAAGCCACAGTACTCCTCTTGTGGAGATGACCTTCCCTCCGGAGAACGCACCAAGGCTGTGTCTACACTGGCCACTTATTCCGGAAAATCAACCGCTTTTCCAGAATAACTTGCCAGCTGTCTACACTGGCCCCTTGAATTTCCAGAAAAGCACTGACGATCTACTGTAAAATCATCAGTGCTTTTCCGGAAAAACTATGCTGCTCCCATTCGGGCAAAAGTCCTTTTCCGGAAAACTGTTCCGGAAAAGGGCCAGTGTAGACAGCACAGTAGTGTTTTCCGCAAAAGAGCCCCGATCGCGAAAATGACGATCAGGGCTTTTTTGTGGAAGTGCGCATCTAGATTGGCCATGGACGCTTTTCCGGAAAAGGTGCTTTTCTGGAAAACCATCCTGCCAATGTAGACATGCTTTTTCCGGAAATACTTATAACAGAAAACTGTTCCGTTTTAAGCATTTCCGGAAAAGGGTACCAGTGTAGATGTAGCCCAAAGGGGCTTGAGAGAATATTATCCTGAGTAACTTTGGGAGAGAGACTCAAATCCTAGCCCGTGGTGGATTAACATTAGGAACATGGCCTAGAAGTCACCCCTATTGACTTGACTGAGGGAAATAATTACACTTTAAACACTCCAAAAGGATGGCAAGAAAAAGAGCAGAAATCCAGATAATAACTTACATCTCAGCTCCCTCCTTCCCTTTCCGCAGCTCAGGCCAGTTAACATTGGGCAGGACAATACACTAACGTTGGGCAGGACAATAAAAGGACAGCAGCCTGGCCCCTAGGGGATGGGAAGGAATCAGTGGAATTCAGTACATCTTTTGCATCTCTGACTTAGGTGTTATTGGTCCAGGGAGCAGAGCTCTGATCTGAGCACATCTCCTCGCTCATCTTTCTCACAGGTGTAGTTGGGGGGATAATATGGGCTGGGGGGGTGCAGTCAGTGATCCAGAGGAACGTCAGGGAACATGACAAGTACAGTTCTTTGGCAATCAGGAGGGAGAGAAGGAGGATGCTGAGTTCTCCAGATAGTAGCAGTAGCTGATGGGCTGGGCTATTTCCTCAGCTTTGCCTGTGTCCTTTCCAATGGTTGGGTTGGTTTTCATCTGGGAGCCCTCATGCCTTAGAACAAAGCCTGGTGAATAAAACTCATAGTGAACTCTTGTCATTGGACCCAGTGGCCCAGTGACTTGTTGCCATCTAAGCAGCTGTTTGAATGTGTGGACAGTAGGGGAAATAAGATGTTAGAACTGAGGGTACGTCTAAACTACATGGCTCTGTCGACGGAGCCATGTAGATTTGTTTGTTTGGCAAAGGGAAATGAAGCCGCGATTTAAATAATCGCGGCTTCATTTAAATTTACATGGCAGCCGCGCTGAGCCAACAAACAGCTGATCAGCTGTTTAAATCCCCGCTTCATTAGCAATTGCGATACGTCTAATTTACATCCCTTTTACGAAAAAGGGATGTAGTCTAGACGTAGCCCTAGAATATGGAGTTTTTTTCGGGATACCAGAGGTATCCTGAAAAAACTCTGCTGCGTCCAGGGAACACGTCTGCTCTTCCGTTTTGTTTTTTTTCAGAAGACACGCTCTTTCGGAAGCCCTGTCTTCCTCCTTCCACAAGGAAGAAGGGATCTTCCAAAAGAGGAGGATTTTCCAAAATATGGCCCAGTGTACACAAGCCAAATTTTGGAAAAGCCTCTTCCAAAAAAATAGTCAAAAAATGAGGAGTAATGTTAGTTCGAACCAAGGGGTTTGGTTCGAACTAACACATCCCAGCGCGCACTTTCACTTTTAAAACAGCTGTCATTCAGAGTAACGTGCCGGCGAGATCATGCTAATGATGCGCAGAATATTTAAATCCCCACTTTATTGACTATTTCGAATGCCTGCATTTGCATCCCTAGTTCGAACTAGGGTGCAAGTGTAGACATACCCTAACTAATGGCTTTTCCTAATTTAATTACAGTATGACTTCAATTGCATGGCAAGACCCCCAAAAGAAGAGCAAACAGATGTCTAGCAGTACCTCTGAGACAATTATTGCTGGTGAGGGCAAAAGCTCCTCTCCAAAGGTTGAGAAGAACCTCGCCTTGCAACAGGAGAATTCTCAAACTGTCCAGCCTGTTGCAGCCAGGAAGGGAACACAGCCTGGTCTGAAGAGAGAACTAAGCTCCTTGTGGATGCAGGAGAAGTTTCAGGCTGTAAAAAGGCTAAAATCCTCTCTCTCTTCTCCGGAAATAGCCACTCACCCTCCCGCAGTGAGAGATCTAACCTCAGCTGTGCTTGAAGAAATCCGGGTTATCAAGGGAACTTTGCAGGCACTTTCAGACACGTCAATGGAAATTAAAGCCACACTCTCGAAAGTGCACAGTGAAATTGTACAGATCAATACGCTGAGGGAGAAAAACGAATCAGGAATCAGCCATGTAGGCGACCACGTAAAGATTCGAGTCACTAAACTGGAGGTCAGCAGCTCTCCAGATCTGAAGACACAGCTCTGTCATGCAGACCCATGGAGCCTCGCCCTACAGCAGGAGCAGCAGAGGTCTGTAGAGCGGGAGGTCAGTGCTGCTGTAGCAGAAGTGGTGGAGCAATGCAGTGTCCAGAATCAACAGGACCTCACGCTTTGGCAAGGGAAGAGGAAACCTGAACCAGTAGGACCCCTGGTAACAGAAGACTGGACAAGCTTGCAAACTCAACAGGACTCCTCCCCACTACTGCAGGAAGAAGGCAATGACCAGGTAAGAATGCTCTTCATTTATTCCGGCTTCCTTCCCACCCACACCATCTGAACTATTCCACATACTAATCTCAGACAACCCAGGCCTCTCTGCCAAATTATGCCACCCAGTTCAGGTCTTTGCATATTGAACTTGCAGAATCTGGGCTTCTTTGCACACTTCTCCTATGCAGTCTGGCTCTCTCCACCTATTTTTTGTACCTGGACTTCTCTGAAACATCATCCCATCCAGACGCGGCCTCTGGACAGATTTAGCCCATTTGACATGTACCTTTGTATGAAACAAGCTCACCGTAAATCCACAAGCAGACACCTACTTAAAAGGTCATCATCTCAAACATGCTGAAAACCCAACGGTCCACACAGAATTCAACAGAGGTTGGGTTCTGTGCATCTCTGAAACCCAAACCAATGAGATGTCTAAATATGATCGGAAGTACCTAACTTTATTATGACTAGTATTTGTATAGTTGTAGCTCCGAGGAGCTGTGGGCATGAACCAGGACCCCACAGGGGAAGACACTGTACAGACACAGAATAAACACAGTCCCTGCCTCAAACAGCTCACCATCCAAGGAAGCCACGCTTGAAAATGCTGTCCTGAGGAAACTTTGGCAGCTGCTGGGAGATTCAAGTGGCTCGACCACTATGCAGCCCTAATGAGGGACTGGGCTGTGGTCGGGTTCCTCTTGCTTTCAGTCTCCCTAGTGTGTGTGGTCTCCAGAACCGTGCCATCAAGGAAAGGCTTTCTTCTCTTCATTTCAGAGCGCTGAGGAGCACAGCAGTCAGCTCTCGCTTACCGACCTGGTGCTGAGAACCGTCGCCAGTCTGAAGAACTCCGACAGTGCCACGACAGTTGCCACGGCAGCACTGGCGGCAATTCTGGAGGACCACAGGGCTGAGATGAAGGAGACGGTAAGAGGGCAGGCTCTGGGACAGGTGGAAATTGGAGTTCTTTATGGTGGGGCCAGCGCATGCCCTTCTTTGTGGGTCTGTATAGTGACTTTGCTGTAATGGAACAGATGTACCAAACCTGCGTGTTGTAGTCACATCTGCATTATTGCAGCATCCCTCTACTAATCATTAAACTAATGACCTGTGTTCGCTGTGATAGTGGGCTATGTCCTACTATATTAATGAGCTTCATGTATGAACTTGTGAATCAAGGCTTCTTCAGGACAGATTTCTGTCACAGTTCCCCCCAACCCAGGCTCCGTCTTTCTTCTCTTGGGCTTCATGTTCAGTCCTTGGGTTTTAACTTTATCAACTCTGCTGTTATGATCTCTGTAGCTTTTTGCCCCATGTATCACATTTGTCTGAGTTATAGTATAAGCTCATAGCGCAGAGACCATGTCTCTCTGTGCATTTCATAGAGCCCCAGTACACATGCCCTATAAATAATTTACGGAAACGATTAATAGGAATTCAGTTCCCGCTGTTGCCTGATCTTCAGACTGTGCATAATTATACAGATTACTTCTGAATTTCCAGTTACCACTTTGGCTGTGTCTACAATGGGCCACTTATTCCGGAAAATCAGCCGCTTTTCCGGAATAAGCTGCGAGCTGTCTACACTGGCCCTTGAATTTCCGGAAAAGCAATGACGTTGAACTGTACAAAATCAGCCGCTATTCTGGAAAAACTATTCTGCTCCCGCTCGGGCATAAGTCCTTATTCCGGAACACTGTTCCGGAAAAGGGCCAGTGTAGACAGCCCAGTAGTCTTTTCTGGAAAAAAGCCCCGATCGTGAAAATGGCGATCGCGGCTCTTTTCCGGAAAAGCGCGTCTACATTGGCCATGGACGCTTTTCCGGAAAAAGGGCTTTTCCGGAAAAGCAGCCTGCCAGTGTAGATGCTCTTTTTCTGGAAATACTTATAACGAAAACTATTCCATTTTAAGCATTTCCAGAAATTCATGCCAGTGTAGACACAGCCTACGAGTGTTGGCAGGTCCTTGAACCAGGATCAGGCCAAGTGTTTAAATTATCCTATGGTCAGGAAGCCTGATGTGTACAGCTGCAGCACTCACACTACGGGAACTCTTCTATAGTCACAACTATAGTTTATTAATACATTTAGCACAGTCACAAACATCCCCCTTAACAAGACAGAGAGAGAGTGTACATCTGTATTTCCACATACTCACACCATTCCTTTTGGAACAATCTGAAGTGTTAGCCATTGTCTTCCTCATCACCCTTACCTTCCCCCATCATCACCAGTGGCCATCAGCTTGGCACCTCCCAAGGATGGCATCTCTTTCTCCTACTGCTGGGATATCACGTTTATCATCTGTTACACTAACACTGCTATGTTTGATGCATATTCAGTAGGGCTGTGTCTAAATTGGCAAGTTTTTTCGCAAAATCAAATGATTTTGCGGAAAAACTTGCCAGCTGTCTACACTGGCCGCTTGAATTTCTGCAAGAACACTGATGATCTCACGTAAGATTGTCAGTGTTCTTGCGGAAATACTGTGCTGCTCCTGTTCGGGCAAAAGCCATCTTGCGCAAATCAATTTGCGCAAGAGGGCCAGTGTAGACAGAACAGTGCTGTTTTCCGCAAAAAAGCCCCGAAGGCTAAAATGGCGATCAGGGCTTTTTTGCGGAAAAGCGCGTTTATATTGGTCACAGAGGATTTTCCGCAAAAAGTGCTTTTGCGGAAAAGCATCCTGCCAATCTAGACGTACTTTTCCGAAAATGCTTTTAACGGAAAGCTTTTCCATTAAAAGCATTTCCGGAAAATCATGCCAGTGTAGACGTAGCCTAGGGGTATGTCTAAACTACATGGCTCCGTCAACAGAGCTATGTAGATTTGTTTGTTTGGCAAAGGGAAATGAAGCCACGATTTAAATAATCGCGGCTTTATTTAAATTTAAATGGCTGCCACGCTGAGCCGACAAACAGCTGATCAGCTGTTTGTCGGCTCAGAGTGCTAGTCTGGAAGCTCCCACACCGACATGAAAGCCCTTTATCGACCTCCCTGGTAAACCTCATCCTACGAGGCATAACGGGGAGGTCGATAAAGGGCTTTCATGTCGGTGTGGGAGCGTCCAGACTAGCGCGCTGAGCCGACAAACAGCTGATCAGCTGTTTGTCGGCTCAGCGCGGCAGCCATTTAAATTTAAATGAAGCCGTGATTATTTAAATTGCGGCTTCATTTCCCTTTGCCGATCAGCCTAATCTACATGCTCCATCGATGGAGCCATGTCATTTAGATACACCCTAGGAGGTGTTTCCTTTTCGACTTATTTGTATTTCCTCCCCTTACTAATGGTAAAGTGTCTTTTCCTTATAGTTAGTATGTCGATCTTAACTAACTTTATCATAAATGGCAATGCACTACCAAGGTCCCCCTTTTGTGGTTATCACATTTGTTATTTCTGTCCTATCCAGTTATTTGGTCTGGCCTCAACCGGTTCTTTCAGGTTTTTCCAAGTTATGGTGTGCCTGTTAAGTTTGAGGGTATTCTGGGAAGCCCCCAATGCCGGAAAGGTTGCTTTATCTTAGATGAAAGGTCCCAAATATATGCACATTGACTTTGCTATCTAGGTGAAAGGTCCTGAATATGTAAGCCAACTTTGCCTTAACTCAACATATTGGGGTATGTCTACATTGCATTCCTCCTTCGAGAAAGGAATGCAAATGAAGACAAATGAACTTGCAAATGAAGCGCGGATTTGAATTTCCCACACTTCATTTGCATAATCCTGTCCGGCCGCTTATTCAAAATACCCTATTTCAAGATAAAAAAAAACACTGTGTAGATGCGGTTATTTCGAGAAAATACCCTTCTTTCAAAATAACCCTTAAAGCTCAGGAGGTTCAAATCCGTACTTCGTTTGCAATTTCATTTGTCTGCATTTGCATTCCTCTCTCGAAGGAGGAATGCAATTTAGACATACCCTAGGATGTGGACTGTAGGACACTGGCATTAAAATCAAACTACTTCAATATAAACCTATTGTAACCTATTATAATAATGTCATCAAACCAAAAAAAACCCGAAGTAAATATCTCTCTAGCCAAGCAAGCAGATTGGCCCTATAGGCTACACCTCTTCCAAGAAATGAATTCTTGAATATCTTTTCTTTTTCTGCAGGTGTCTGACATTGTGGATGGCATCTATTTCCAGATAAACAATGTCCCAGAGGGCAGTGCTAGGCGGGCAGCTCTCAGGGTGGTGTGTTCATTGGCTGAGGAGTACCCAGAGGAAGTGGTCTCAAGCCTTCTGAGACGCTCCTTGCCATGCGACAGGTAATTGCATTGATGCGTAACCCTTTTCTTGCGTCTTTCACGTGAGGCTCTCAAAGCACTCTGCCACTGTGATGACTTCTGCCACCAACCTCTCTGTGCAGTAAGTCAGTACAGTCCCCCTCTTACAGACTGGGAAACGGAATAAAGGTAAAGTGACTTGCCCACGGCCATGCACTGGGAAGAGGACCTAGGAACCCTGAGTCTCATTCCCAAGTGGTGTTGGTCTTGACTGACCACCTTTTGTGCTGCTGCCAGAAAGAAGGAGGAAAGGAAGCTCCTTTCATTTCACAGTTGAATACTTGGTCCACAAGACACAAGCCGGGCCTCTAAGGGCACATGTGGGTCTTTGGGGCACTACATGTGGCTCTTATGAACTTACTAGATCCGATCAAAGCTCTGTCTTAGTTTGATGATGCAAAACCTCCACTGGGTTCTGATTTTACAGAACCATACTCAGCCTGGTTCTGATCCTATCGCTCCCAGTTCTGTTTTGTCCTATCTCCAGATATCCTGCATTTCTTCCTGTTTCCTGATTGGACACATTTCAGGCAGATTCCCCTGTGTGCTGTGGGCCTCCCCGGGACCATTTTTAGGGGCCTGGCTAAGGATGTTAAATTGCGGTTAATTGACTGGTTGAGTAGTCGATGGAATTTCCATCAACTACTCGACTAGTCGATAGGCACTTCCGCATTCCTCCTTTGAACTGTCCAAGAACCACCGCTGGGCCTCCTGTACATTTCAAAGGAGGAATCTGGAACTCTGAGTGCCTCCTGGCACCAGCAGGAAGTCTCTCTGACTCTGGGCTGGACGTGGGCATGCCTGTTTAGAAATGTACAAGAGTCCCCAGCGGGGGCTCATGTGAATTTCAAAGCCACAGCTCCTTCATGGACCCCAAGCTCCATGCTGTGCTGAATGCTGCACGGAGCCTGGGGTCAGCTGGGGACTCCCCAGCTGATCCTGGGCTCCTCGGCACTGCCCCTTTGAAACACTGAGGCGGCGTTTCAAGGGGCAGCCGCTGCATAGCTGAGCCGGGGATCAGCTGTGTAGTGGCTGCCCCTATCATAGAATCATAGAATACTAGGACTGGAAGGGACCTCGAGAGGTCATCGAGTCCAGTCCCCTGCCCTCATGGCAGGACCAAGTACTGTCTAGACCATCCCCGATAGACATTTATCTAACCGGCTCTTAAATATCTCCAGAGATGGAGATTCCATAACCTCCCTGGGCAATTTATTCCAGTGTCTGACTACCCTGACAGTTAGGAACTTTTTCCTAATGTCCAACCTAAACCTCCCTTGCTGCAGTTTAACCTGCTTTGTCTCATTGCTTCTAGTTCTATCCTCAGAGGCCAAGATTAACAAGTTTTCTGCCTCCTCCTTATGACAGCCTCTTAGATATCTGAAAACTGCTATCATGTCCCTCCCCCCACCCCAATCTTCTCTTTTCTAAACTAAACAAACTCAGTTCCTTCAGTCTTCCCTCATAGGTCATGTTCTCTAGACCTTTAATCATTCTCATTGCTCTTCTCTGGACCCTCTCTAATTTCTCCACATCTTTCTTGATATGCGGTGCCCAGAACTGAACACAATACTCCAATTGAGGCCTAACCAGCACAGAGTAGAGCGGAAGAATGACTTCTCGTGTCTTGCTCACAACACACCTGTTAATGCATCCCAGAATCATGTTTGCTTTCTTTGCAACAGCATCACACTGCTGACTCATATTCAACTTGTGGTCCACTATAACCCCTAGATCTCTTTCTGCCGTACTCCTTCCCAGACAGTCGCTTCCCATTCTGTATGTATGAAACTGATTGTTCCTTCCTAAGTGGAGCACTTTGCATTTGTTTTTATTAAACTTCATCCTATTTACCTCAGACCATTTCTCCAATTTGTCCAGGTCATTTTGAATTATGATCCTATCCTCCAAAGCACTTGCAACCCCTCCCAGCTTGGTATCATCTGCAAACTTAATGGCTACGTCTACACTGGCAACTTTTTCCGGAAATGCTTAAAACGGAACGGTTTTCTGTTATAAGTATTTCCGGAAAAAGAGTGTCTACACTGGCAGGATGCTTTTCCGGAAAAGCCCTTTTTCTGGAAAAGCGTCTGTGGCCAATGTAGACGCACTTTTCCGGAAAAAAGCCCCGATCGTCATTTTTGCGATCGGGGCTTTTTTGCGGAAAAGACAACTGTGCTGTCTACACTGGCCCTTTTCCGGAACAGTTTTCCGGAAAAAGGTCTTTTGCCTGAGCGAGAGCAGCATAGTTTTTCCGGAAAAGCAGCTGATTTCTTACAGTAGATCGTCAGTGCTTTTCCGGAAATTCAAGGGGCCAGTGTAGACAGCTCGCAGCTTATTCCGGAAAAGCGGCTGCTTTTCCGAAATAAGTGGCCCAGTGTAGACACAGCCAATAAGCGTACTTTCTATACCAATATCTAAATTATTGATGAAGATATTGAACAGAGCCTGTCCCAAAACAGACCCCTGCGGAACCCCACTTGTTATGCCTTTCCAGCAGGATTGTGAACCATTAATAACTACTCTCTGAGTACGGTTATGCACCCACCTTATAGTAGCCCCATCTAAGTTGTATTTCCCTAGTTTATTGATAAGAATATCATGCGAGACCATATCAAACGCCTTACTAAAGTCTAGGTATACCACATCCACCACTTCTCCCTTATCCACAAGACTTGTTATCCTATTAAAGAAAGCTATCAGATTGGTTTGACATGATTTGTTTTTTACAAATCCATGCTGGCTGTTCCCTATCACCTTGCCACTTTCCAAGTGTTTACAGATGATTTCCTTAATTACTTGCTCCATTATCTTTCCTGGCACAGAAGTTAAACTAACTGGTCTGTAGTTTCCTGGGTTGTTCTTATTTCCCTTTTTATAAATGGGTACTATATTTGCCCTTTTCCAGTCTTCTGGAATCTCTCCTGTCTCCCATGATTTTCCAAAGATGATAGCTAGAGGCTCAGATACCTCCTCTATCAGCTCCTTGAGTATTCTAGGATGCATTTCATCAGGCCCTGGTGACTTGCAGGCATCTAACTTTTCTAGGTGATTTTTGACTTGTTCTTTTTTTATTTTACCTTCTAAAACTACCCCCTTCCCACTAGCATTCACTATGTTAGGCATTCCTGCAGACTTCTCGGTGAAGACCGAAACAAAGAAGTCATTGAGCATCTCTGCCATTTCCAAGTTTCCTGTTACTGTTTCTCCCTCCTCACTGACCAGTGGGCCTACCCTATCCTTGGTCTTCCTCTTGCTTCTAATGTACTTATAAAAAGTCTTCTTGTTTCCCTGTATTCCGGTAGCTAGTTTGAGCTCATTCTGTGCCTTTGCCTTTCTAATCTTGCCCCTGCATTCCTGTGCTGTTTTCCTATATTCATCCTTTGTAATTTGTCCTACTTTCCATTTTTTATATGACTCCTTTTTTATTTTTAGATCATGCAAGATCTCGTGGTTAAGCCAAGGCAGTCTTTTGCTGTATCTTTCTGACACATCGGAATAGCTTGCTTTTGGGCCCTTAACAATGTCCCTTTGAAAAACTGCCAACTCTCCTCAGTTGTTTTTCCTCTCAGTCTTGATTCCCATGGGACCTTACCTATCAGCTCTCTGAACTTACCAAAATCCGCCTTCCTGAAATCCATTGTCTCTATTGTCCCTTCCTTAGAATTGTGAACTCTATGATTTCATGATCACTTTCACCCAAGCTGCCTTCCACTTTCAAATTCTCAACCAGTTCCTTCCTATTTGTTAGGATCAAATCTAAAACAGCGTCCCTGCTGGTAGCTTTTTCAACCTTCTGAAATAAAATGTTGTCTCCAATGCAGTCCAAGAACTTATTGGATAGTCTGTGCCCTGCAGTGTTATTTTCCCAACATATATCTGGACAGCTGAAGTCCCCCATCACTACCAAATCTTGGGCTTTGGATGATTTCGTTAGTTGTTTAAAAAAAGTCTCATCCACTTCTACCACCTGAGTAGGTGGCCTGTAGTAGACTCCTAGCATGACATCACCTTTGTTTTTAATCCCTTTTAGGCTAACCCAGAGACTCTCAACACTTTGAAACACTGCCTTGGGGTTTCAGAGCTGCAGTGCCACACAGCTGATCCCTGGCTCAGCTGTGAGACGCTGCCACTTTGAAGAACCCCTTCTCCCGCCCACTTTTGGTGACTCTATCTGATAGAGGCTGCAAGGGGTGGGTGGGGGGAAATCGACTAGTCAACTAGTCCTTAACATCCTTAGGCCTGGCTGTATGTTAGGTCTCGCTGGCAGTCAGACCCTGGAAAGACACTCCAGAAGCTCAGAGAGGAATGAGCACACTATGCCCTGGTCTACATGAAGGAGTTAATTTAAAATAACCCCCTTTATGTCAAAATAATAAGCGGAGCATCCACACTGCCAAGCCTGTTATTTCGAAATAACAAGTGGAGTTCCTCAAGGGTCTGTTTTGGGACCCGTACTGTTCAATATCTTCATCAATGATGTAGATATTGGGATAGAGAGTACGCTTATTAAGTTTGCAGATGATACCAAACTGGGTGGGGTTGCAACTTCTTTGGAGGATAGAGACATAATTCAAAATGACCTTAGCAAGTTAGAGAAATGGTCAGAGGTAAACAGGATGAGGTTTAATAAAGAGAAATGCAAAGTGCTCCACTTAGGAAGGAACAATCAGTTCCATACATACAAGATGGGAAGCGACTGTCTAGGAAGGAGCATGGCGGAAAGGGATCTAGGGGTCATAGTGGACCACAAGTTGAATATGAGTCAACAGTGTGATGCTGTTGCAAAAAAAGCAACTATGATTCTAGGTTGTATCAACAGGTGTGTTGTAAGCAAAACTCGTGAAGTCATTCTGCCGCTCTACTCTGCACTAGTTAGGCCTCAGCTGGAGTACTGTGTCCAGTTCTGGGCGCCACATTTCAAGAAAGATGTGGAGAAATTGGAAAGGGTACAGAGAAGAGCGACAAGAATGATTAAAGGTTTAGAGAACATGACCTATGAAGCCAGGCTTCATGAACTGGGCTTGTTTAGTTTGGAAAAAAGAAGATTAAGGGGGGACATGATAGCGGTTTTCAAATATCTAAAAGGGTGTCACAAGGAGGAAGGAGAAAATTTGTTCCTCTTGGTTTCTGAGGACAGGACAAGGAGTAATGGGCTTAAAGTGCAGCAGGGGAGGTTTAGATTGGACATTAGGAAAAAATTCCTATCTGTCAGGGTGGTCAAATATTGGAATAAATTGCCAAGGGAGGTGGTGGAATCTCCCTCTCTGGAGATATTTAAGAACAGGTTAGATAGACATCTGTCAGGGATGGTGTAGAAGGAGCTTGGTCCTGCCTTGAGGGCGGGGGGCTGGACTCGATGACCTCTTGAGGTCCCTTCCAGTCCTATGATTCTATGATTCTATGAAATAATAGGCTGGTTATTTTGAAATCTGAACTCCTGCTTTCCTAGGAGTATAACGCTATTTCAGTGTTGTTATTTCAGGAGTTATTCTTTCAAATTTAGTTATTTTGAAATAATTTCCTGGTGTAGACATGCCCTAAGAGAGTTCAGGAAAAACTTCTCCATGCAGAGGGCAGCGAGTGAGCACAATGGAGCCCAGATACCAAGCTGAAGGCAGCTATATAAGAGCCTAACTAGAGGAGAGTGGACAAAGTCTGATCAGCAATCCAACATTTCTGAATTTCCAGCAATGCTGCTGAGCTGTGGAAAGGCCTGTGCAGAAATCTAGAAACCAACGCCCGAGTGATGTGGCAGCTGCTCAGAGAACTGAAACAGAGACCTCGACTTCAGGAGAGCAGCAGTAGCTCGGGTGATAGCGCCTTCCTCACTCCTCTGGCTGTGAGTAATCACACCAACAGGGCTTCCCCTTCCAGAGAAAGCTAGCACCTCTGTATTCTCTACAGTATTGACCAGCATGTCAGAGCCTTGAAGCAGGAGGCTGGTGAGTCATCTGGGGGAAGAGTGTGTATGGGTACCACATTTGCCAGAGGATGCTCAGAACGTCTTCCTGTATTTTCCATTTTACCTTCCACCAAGACTTTTATCATGACCACCCTCTTCTGCTTTTCTCCTTTCGCGGAAAAGCAAGTTCTTAACCTACTAGAGGGTTTAATGGCAGAGCAACATGCAGCATCGTCTGTTTCCCAAGTTGGAGCATCCTGCCTCCGTAGCCCTTTCCATCGTTAGCTAAATTTCCTGGTTGAACACATCTAGGTGGACTTAATGGTAATCCTTCCTACCAGCAGAACTCTGCTGCAATGATTCCATTTTGCCTTTACAATTTAACCTACCTGTTTATTGTAACTGCAAGTCAAGCAACAAAGCTTCTTCTTTGCCAAGATCATGAAGTAACATGGGAAATGCTGTCTAAATGAAAATAAGATGGGTGCACAACTGGTACCCAAAAAGCAGTTGTCAGACTAGGAGGGTGTATCTAGTGCAGTGTTTCTTAAACTTTTTAAGACTGAGGAACACCAAACAATAATTTTTTTTATGAGAAACACCAAGAATTTTTGGTTGAGCAAAAAAAATAAATGTTGGGGTGGTGGAAGGGTGAGGGGGAAAGTTATTGAGGAAAAAAAAAAGGGTTGGGGGAAAGTTGAGCAAAAAACCAAAACCAAAAAAAGATCACCTGCCCCTTTGAGGGCAGCCATTTTGAATTCTGTGGTTCTCTGTGGCACACTTCCAACTGCCTCGCGGGACACCGATGTGCCATGGAACACAGTTAAAGAAACACTGATCTAGTGGGACCCATGGGGTCAGGTACTTGTCCAGTATTAGTCAATATTTTCATTACTGACCTGCCTAGTTTAAACAAACATTACTAGTAAGTCCAGCATACATCTATAACTCTTGATACATACCCCATGTACACACATCACACAAGACTATGAATGATCAGCGACCCACTAGTTTTCAAACGATACCTCACAAGGCAATTTTTGTACAAAAATTATTACCATAGTGCGCCGGGGCTGAATACAGGACTGCTTTTGGTCATAACACCACAGAAAGATACTAACCTGTTTCCCAACCGGATCACATTGCTGACTCACAGTTAATTTGTGATCCAGTACACCCCTCAGATCCTTTTCAGGAGGATGTATATACCTTTGCTAAGTTAACAAGCTGTGGCAAGCTTTTATCATTAGAAGAACAAACAAACCTTTTCATGTGTGGAATGTCCAGGAGAGTGTTGGTCCTTGCAGAGCACATGGTTCTGAGAAGGCTCAGGATGGGGAGTGTGTTGGGGTTACCCTGCAGGTAGTAGCCAAGGCTGGTAGAAGCCAGAGTGGGGCTGTGGAGTTGTACACAGGCTGCTGGGGTCACCTGACTAAGGGCTGACTAATGCATGGACACTCAGGGTATGTCTACAGTATAGAGTTTTGTCGGAAAAATGGCTGTTTTTCCAACAAACTTGAGGAACGTCCACACTTCAATTGTGCACTTCCACAAGAAAATCGAAAGCACAGAGGGGTTTTGCCGGCATCGGTAATTCCCATTCTACAAGGAAGAAGCCCTTTTGCGAAAGAGCTCTTTCACAAAAAGGCCTGTGTGGATGGGGAAGAGGGAGTTCTTTTGGAAGAAGAGGAAAGAAGAAAAAGCACAGGTACCCTGGTGGCCACTCCATCCATAGCAATCACAGCTTACATGCGAGAGAGCATCCATTCAGTCTGGACACTCCCTTTCGAAAAAGAAGATCACTTTTTCGATGCACTTTTGCAGTGTGGATGCGCTCTTTCAGAGGAAGTTTTTTCGAACATTTCTTCTCAAAAAAGCTTCTTCTGAAAGAAGCCTGTAGTCTAGACTTAGCCTCAGGGGGTTACCTGCATGCTCGTAGTCTGGTTGTGAACATTCCAGCAGCAAAGCATTGTGGGGCACCTAGATGTGGGCAGGGCAAGTGGTGACATAACCCCTCACCATTCTGGGGCTGTGTCTAGATTGCAGGCTTCTTTTGGAAGAAGTTTTTCCGGAAGAGATCTTCTGAAAAAACTTCTTCCGAAAGAGAGCGTCCACACTGCAAATGCACATCGAAAAAGTGATCTGCTTTTTTGAAAGGGAGCGTCCACACTGAATGGATGGTCTCTTGCATTTCAGCTGTGATTGCTATGGACAGAGTGGCCACCAGGGCACCTGTGCTTTTTCCTCTTTCCTCTTCTTCCGAAAGAACTCCCTCTTCCCTGTCTATACATGCCTTTTTCTGAAAGAGCTCTTTCGCAAAAAGGCTTCTTCTTTGTAGAATGAAGATTACCAATATCGGGAAAAAAACACAGTTCTTTTGATTATTTTTCAAAAGAATTAATTGCAATGTGGATGTAAGTGATTTTTTTTTTTTTTTTTGAAAAACGGCTGTTTTCCCAAAAAGAACTCTGCAGTGTAGACATACCCTGGGATGCATCCTGAACATCATCAAGTGTTGTAAATAAGACAAAGGTGGAAATTGTCCTGCTGTGCATGGCACTCATGTGACCCCAGCTAGAGTCCTGGTCTCCACACTTTAGGAAAGATGTGGACAACTGGAGAGAGTCTCACAGACTCGTAGACTAAGGTCAGAAGGGACCATTATGATCATCTAGTCTGACCCCCTGCACAGTGCAGGCCACAGAATCTCACCCACCCCTCTTAGAATAATCCTCTCACCTATATCTCCAATATTGAAGCCTTCAAATACTTTGAAGGTCCCAAGATGCAGAGAATCCTCCAGCTGTGATCTGTGCCCCATGCTACAGAGGAAGGCGAAAAACCTCCAGGGTCTCTGCCAATCTACCCTGGAGGAAAATTCCTTCCCAACCCCAAATATGGCGATCAGCTAAACCCTGAGCATGTGGGCAAGACTCACCAGCCAGACACCCAGAAATTCTCTATAGTAACTCCTATCATCCCTCCATTGACCTATTTCCCACTGATAATGAATGGTCAATTAGTTACCAAGATCATATTATCTCATCAACCCATCCCCTTATCATAGAATAATAGAACTGGAAGAGATCTCAGAAGGTCATCAAGTCCAGCCCCCTGCTCTAGGCAGGACCAATCCCATCTAAATCAACCCGGCCAGGGCTTTGTTAAGCCGAGACTTAAACACCTCTAGGGATGGAGACTCCACTACTCCCCTAGGTAACCCATTCCAATGCTTCACTACCCTCCTAGTTAAATAGTTTTTCCTAATATCCAACCTGGACCTCTCACACCACAACTTGAGACCATTGCTCCTTGTTCTGTCATCTGTCTCTACTGAGAACAGCCTCTCTCCATCCTCTTTGGAACCTCCCTTCAGGAAGTTGAAGGCTGCTATCAAATCCACAGGACTGCAGCAAGAACAATAACAAATGTAGAAAACCCAACTTTTGAGGAGAAGTTTAAAAATGGGCATGCTCCATCTTGGCAAAAGGAGACTGAAAGGGGACCTGATAATTTTAAAATGTGTTGAGGGCTATGCTAAAGGGGGGGATGAATTGTTCTCCATGTCCACAGAAGGGAGGACAAGAAGTAATGGGCTTAATTTTTGCAGCAAAGTGAGCTATTAGGAAATCCTTTCTAACTCTAAGGCCAGGTCTACACTAGACCCAGCAGCTTGGCTTAAGGTACGCAACTCGGCTTACGTTAAGCAGAGCTTGGCAGAGTTCCCATAGTGGGAGGCTGATGGGAGCAAACGCTCCCGTCAGCTTCCCTTGCTCCTGGAAATAGCAGGAGTACCAGATGCCGGCAGGGGCATCCTTTGAGTTTGAATTAGTGAGTCTTAACTAGACTCGCTAAATCGAACTCCAGAAGATTGATCATGGCAGCGGCGATCTTTCATAGAGTGAAGATGAGGCCTTAGGGTAGTTAAGCTCTGGCACAAGCTTCTGAGGACAAGCACCTCTCAGGATGAGTTATGTTTACTTGGTTCTGCCTCGGCAAGGGGGGGGCCTCTTCAGCTGCTTGCCTTTCAGACCAAAATTTCAATGATTCTAAGAGGGGAGGCAGAGGATTTTAGAGTTAGAGTTGTCTCTATCTTCCTCAGGCAACCAGAGCCCTGTGTGAGATGCTTACTATCTACATGTGCACTGGGGCAATGCGGGGCTTCTACCCCCAGCTATTCCTAGCCCTGCTGACTCAAGTTCACTACCTGGTGAGCCTGCCAGGCTACACTGAGGTCACCAGAAGGGAGTGCAGCCAGCAGGACCGGCTCATGACAGCCAGCCACGTGAGGTAATTATGGAAAAGAGCAGATGCTTATCAGGTGAGTAACCTCCTGGATGTTCCTCATGGCAGGACTTGGCAGAACCTACCAAAGGCTTGGATGGGAACACACACCACTCTCTCAAGAAGGGGTCCTGTTGGGGAGGGGGCTTTGGCTTAACTCAGATGGACACAAACCTAGGAAAAGTCTCCAGCTGCACCCCTTCCATGTGGCCATACAAGCGGTAAACTCCAGAATTCCACAAACCATGCAGGGTACGTCCTCCTCTGCTTCTGCCAAGCTTCCTTTCCTGGCTTCTGATCAATAGCAAACCTTTTAAATACCATACGTGATGCAACTGAACAGCCTCAGCTGCATCTGAATGGCTCCCAGCTTATAGGGCCTCCCTGAGCTGCCTGTGAACCCTGGTTGATACTAACCCCCTCCACCCCAATGTCACTCTGGCTCAACAGTGCCTCACCTGATGGACACCACTAGCATGTCTATGGCAGGGCTTTTGAATCCCTTTCAGAGTGGCACCAATACATCTGTAAGCTTGATGTGAGGCTGAGTCATCCCTGAACCAGAGCCTGATTAAGCTGCATGTGCTGAGTCATTCCCATAGGCTCCAGACACTCCCAAATCAGGAGCTGGTCTGGTGACTCTCAGGGCAGGTATATAATCCTCACAGGAGACAGGAACTCTCCTCTACTTGCTAGCTGTGACAGTCTCCTAAGGTCTTCACAATTGAAGATCGTAATCCCAACTATATGTATAAAATGATGGGAACTAAATTAGCTGCTGCCACTCGAGAGAGAGATCTTGGAGTCATTGTGGATAGTTCTCTGAAAACATCCACTCAATGTGCAGCCGCAGTCAAAAAAAGCAAACAGAATGTTCTGAATCATTACGAAAGGGACAGAGAATAATAATTGTCTCTATATAAATCCATGGTACGCCCACATCTTGTATACTGTGTCTGCAGATGTGGTTGCCTCATCTCAAGAAAGATATCTTGGCATTGGAAAAAGTCAGAAAAGGGCAACAAAATTATCAGAGGTATGGAACAACTGCCATAACACAAGAAATAGGGGTCACCAAATGAAATAAATAGGTAGCAAACAAACACAAGGAAGTTTTTCTTCACACAGCGCACCGTCAACCTGTGGGACTCCTTGCCAGAGGATGTTGTGAAGATCAGGACTTGAATAGGGTTCAAAAAAGAACTAGATAAATTCATGGAGGGTAGGTCCATCACTGGCTATTATCCAGGGTGGGTAGGAATGATGTCCCTAACCTCTCTTTGTCTGGAAATAGATGACAGAAGAGGGATCATTTGATGATTCCCTGTTCTGTTCACTCCCTCTGGAGCATCAGGCATTTTCCACTGTCAGAAGACAGGATACTGGGCTATATGGACCTTTGGTCTGACCCAGTATGTCCTTTCTTATGTTCATATGAGAAGAGATTAATAAGACTGGGACTTTTCAGATTGGAAAATAGATGACTAAGGGATGATATTATACAGGGCTATAAAATCATAACTAGTGTAGAGAAAGTGAATAAAAAAAAGTTATTTACTCCTTCCAAGAACACAAGAACTAAGGTTCACTAAATGAAAATAATAGGTAGCAGGTTTAAAACAAACAAAAAGGAAGTATTTCTTAATACAACTCACAGTCAACCTGTGGAACTCCCTGCTAGAGTATGTTGTAAAGGCTAAGACTATAACAGGGTTCAAAAAAAGAGCTAGATAAATTAATAAATTAATGGAGGGTAGGTCCATCAATGGCTATTAATCAGGATAGGCAAGGATGGCATCCCTAGCCTCTGTTTGCCAGAAGCTGGGAATGGACGACAGGAGATGGATCACTTGATGATTACCTGGTCTGTTCATTCCCTCTGGGGTACTTGGCATTGGACACTGTCAGAGGACAGGATACTGGGCTAGATTTGCAAATTCCATACAATCCAGTTAGGACTGAATAAAGATTTAGATTGGTTATCTCACTACAAAGGCAATTTCCCCTCTCCTGGTATTCACAACTTCTTATCAGCTGCTGTGAGTGAACCATATCCACCTGACTGAATTGGCCTCATTAACACTGGCGATACACTAGATAAGTAACATGTATATATCCCTGCCTCTGTAATTTCCACTCTAGTTCATCTGATGAAGTGGTTTTTACCCATGAAAGTTTATGCCCTACTAAATCTGGGTATGTCTACACTACAACGTTAATTCGAACTAACTTAGTTCGAATTAGTTAATTCGAACTAAGCTAATTCAAACTAATGCATCTAGAACTAAAAACTAGTTCGAATTAGCGTTTTGCTAATTTGAACTAGCGCATCCACATTAAGTGGACCCTGAAGCGGGGTTAAGGATGGCCGGAAGCAGTGCCGGCAGGGCATCAGAGGAGGACTTAGAGCGTGGAGATGCTGTCTCAGGCTAGCCGAGGGCAGTGCTTAAAGGGTCCCGACCCCCATCCCGGACAGACAGTTCTCAGGGGTGCCCCGCTTGCAAAGCAGTCCTGGCTTGGAGTGCCCAGAGTGCCCACACTGGGCACATCACAGCACTCGGCCATCAGCCCGGCTGCACTTGCCACAGGCTGCCATCTGGGGAGAGGAGGCAATTGGGGGGCTGCAGGAGAGCTTCCACCCCCAGAAGCCCGCAGAGCCAGCCCAGTCCTCCCCATCGGGGGCTCGTACCCCTTTCCTACCTCACCTCCTTCCACTTACCCTTCCCTAGCCCCTCTTCTTGATGTACAAAATAAAGATAACGTGTCTTCCAAAATGGAATCTGTCTTTATTGAACAAAACTGGGGGAGACTGGGAAAAGGAGGTGGGAGAGGAGAAGAGAGAGGCTGGGAGAGGGGAGGGCAACTAACATGATCAGGGGTTGGGAACAGGTCCCAGATGAAGAGAGGCTAAAGAGACTGGGACTTTTCAGCTCGGAAAAGAGGAGATGGAGGGGGGATATGATAGAGGTCTATAAAAGCACGAGTGGGGTGGAGAGGGGTGCATACAGAAAAGTTCTTCATTAGTTCCCATAATAGAAGGACTAGAGGACACCAAAGGAAAGGAATGGGTAGCAGGCTTCAAAGTAGTAACAGAAAGTTGTTCTTCACAAAGCAAAGAGTCAACCTGTGGAACTCCTTGCTGCAGGAGGCTGTGAAGGCTAGAACTGGAACAGAGTTTAAAGGGAAGTGAGATCAAGTCATGGAGGTTGGGTCCATGGAGTGGTATTAGCCAGGGGGTAGGAGTGGTGTCCCTGCCCAAGGTTTGTGGAAGGCTGGAGAGGGATGGCACGAGACAAATGGCTTGGTCACTGTCTTCGGTCCATCCCCTCCAGGGTCCCTAGGGTTGGACGCTGTCGGCAGACAGGCTACTGGGCTAGATGGACCTTTGGTCTGACCCAGGACGGCCATTGTAAGCTCAGGGCTCAGGGTCGGGGGTCTCAGTGGACCCCCTTGATTCTCTTGCACACCTGCTCCTGGGTGGCCAGGCTGGCAGCTATCCTGCCCAAGCCGGCCACTTTCCTGTGCCTAGTGCGGAGATCGTGGACAAGGTCCACGATGTCCGCACTAGCCCAGGCGGGTGCCTGCCTCTTGCGGTCCCGGGCAAGCTCCCGGGAGCCGCCAGCCTGGTCCCGGGAAGAGGGGGAGGGCTGCGGGGCATCGGGTGGCTGGCTCGATCCGTGCCAGGTGCAGGGTCTGCTGGCTGGGTGCTGGCAGGCTTGCACCTGGCACGGGCACCGTAGCCAGCCCGTGCCCCTTTAAGGGGTCCGGGGCCGGGAGGGGGGCAGTAGAGTTTCCCTGGTGGTGGCCAGAGTGGCCACCAGGGAAAGCTGGGGAGGGCTAGCCTCCCACTAGTTCGAATTAAGAGGCTACACACCCCTTAATTCAAACTAGCTAGTTCGAACTAGGCTTAATCCTCGTGGAATGAGGATTACCTAGTTCGAACTAAGCGCTCCGTTAGTTCGAATTAAATTCAAACTAACGGAGCGCTAGTGTAGCGCCTATGAAAGTTAGTTCGAACTAACGTCCGTTAGTTCGAACTAACTTTGTAGTATAGACATACCCTCCGTTAGTCTTTTAGGTGCCACGGGACTTCTTGGATTTTTTTTTCAAATACAAAGACTAACATGGCCACCTCTCGGATACTCTGCGTAGTTATCAATGGCTCACTGTCAAACTGGAAGGATATATCAAGTGCGGTCCTGCAGCAATTTATCTTGGGATCTATTCAATATCTTCATAAATGATTGGGATAATGGCAGAGGATGTACACTTCAAAGTTTGTGAACAAAACCAAGCTGGGAGGGATTGCAAGCACTTTGGAGGACAGACCTTGAATTCAAAATTATTTCGACAAACTGGAGAAATAGGCTGAAATAAATGGGGTGAAATTCAATAAAGACAAATGAGAAGTATTATGCTTAGGAAGAAATGATCAACTACACAAATACAAAATGGGAAATATCTACCTAGGAAGGAGCACTACAGAAAAGTATCTGGGGATTATAGTGGATCACAAACCAGGTATGACTCAGTAAGGTAACACTTTTGTAAAAAACAAACATTATTCTGGGATGCATTAGATCCTGCGATCTTCCCAAGTGCAGATTCCCTAACTACGGGGGGAGGGAAGAAGAGACATTAATCTCTCTCTGCACAGAGAAGTTTATCCTGTAGTCCCAGCCCGCCCTCACCCTTTTTTAAGCTCTCATTTACATCCTCTTGGTTTATAGCCAGTTACCAACTGTGTTGTTAGCGACCTTTTGATTTCCCATCCCATTACCATATTTGATAGTCTGGTCCCAGGGGAGAGCAGAACTAAGTACCGAAGCAGAGAGCCCAGTGAAACCAGCTCAGAGACTATTACCCCACAGAAAGTTCCCAGGAACTATGGGGAGGGCCTTAGACAGAGGGGAGGCATTTAATAACCATACGTTCCATCCATACGCACACCCATGTGGATAGAAATCAGATGGATAGGAGCTACTACGTCACACGTAAGATATCTATTGTGGCCAGGGCAGGATTATTCCTTGCAGTCGGTTCTGCAGACTAATTTAAAATGTCTCAAGCTAGAAAGCAATCCCACATTCCCCGGGGTTTGTTACATCTGTGACAAACTTGTCCGGTGATCTCCCTCCACAGGGAAAGCAGTGCCCCTGCTGCTATGCATACCATGCCTGAAGGGTGTTGATGTCTTACATCTAGCCTGTCAGCCCACCCATGAGATGATAAGAGAGTCTGTGCAGTAGAGTGGAGAAAGGATTGAGGTCCAGTTATCCATCAGAGTGTCAAATGGGTCAAAATAATTCCTGGTGCAACTCTGGCCCTATGTCTCTTGGGGTATGTCTACACTACAGCGCTAATTCGAACTAACTTAGTTCGAATTAGTTAATTCGAACTAAGCTAATTCGAACTAACGCATCTAGAACTAAAAACTAGTTCGAATTAGCATTTTGCTAATTCGAACTAGCGCGTCCACACTGATTGGACGCAGGGGCGCATTTAAGGGCGGCTGAAACCGGTTCTGGCAGGGCATCAGGTCAGTAGTTGCTTTGTGTGGCTGCTGTCTGAGACTATCTGAGGCTCGTGCTTAAAGGAACCCCCCCAGACAGCCGGTTCTTAGCTTTTCCTGCTTGCTTGCCAACCTCGCCGAGGGACAGCAAAGCGTTGGTCTCTGTGCCCGTCTGTGTCGGTGCTTCCCTTCGGGGCCGCCGCCGCAGGTGGCAACATGGAGCCACAGCTCGCCCTGCACCTTCTGGTGCACTTTCTGGACTTGCTGCTGCAAGCCTGCCAGCAATGGCTCGAGGCTGCCTGGCACCACTTCGTGCACGTCAGCCCCCTGCCTCTCTGCCTGGCTGCCCTGGGGGCTGTGGAGGAGCCGTGGCGGTGCCCCGGCACCGGCGTGCCCCGCCGCATCTGGCGTCTGGACATCAGCAGCGACTGGTGGGACCGCATCGTCCTGGAGCACTGGGAAGACCGACAGTGGACCCAGAACTTCAGGATGAGGAGGGACACCTTCCTGGAGCTCTGCGAGTGGCTCGCCCCTGCTCTGCGCAGAAGGGACACTCTCATGAGGCCCGCCATCCCCCTCCAGAAGCGGGTGGCCATCGCCCTCTGGAAGCTCTCCACGCCGGACAGCTACCGATCCGTCGGGAACCAGTTCGGCATGGGGAGATCCACCGTCGGAGCGGTGCTCATGCAGGTATGGCACTCATCGGCCACCGAGCCGGGGGGGGGGAAGGAGGGCTGCAAGGAGGGGATGGGCCGCCCCACGGACAAAGGGGGGGAGGGAGGAGGTGAAAGCGCCCCGCACCAGAGGAGTCGGTCTGTCCCGGCCGTACTACACGCCGCCAGGGGGGTTGCTTCCGGGAGTGGGGCGCGGGGCACTGCCAGGGCACGAATGCTCCCAGCCACCTGGGCGCCCCACTGATTGGCACTTTGCTGTGTATCTCTCCGCAGGTGGTCAAGGCCATCAACCAGGTGCTGCTCCGCAGGGTGGTCCGCCTCGCCGACCGGGACGCCGTCATCCGGGGATTCGGTGCCCTCGGCTTCCCCAACTGCGGGGGGGCCATCGACGGGACGCACATCCCCATCCGTGCCCCGGAACCCCAGGCGTCCCGTTACGTGAACCGCAAGGGGTACTTCTCCGTGATCCTGCAGGCCGTGTGTGACCACCGGGGCCAGTTCACGGACATTAATGTGGGCTGGTCCGGCAAAGCACACGACGCCCGGGTGTACCGCAACTCCTCTCTGTGCCAGCGGCTGCAGGATGGGACCTTCTTCCCCGACCGCCACATCAGGGTCGGGGACGTGGACATGCCCGTGTGCCTGGTGGGGGATGCCGCCTACCCACTGCAGCCGTGGCTGATGAAGCCCTACACTGGGCACCTCAATCCCTCCCGCCAGGCCTTCAATGCCAGGCTGACCAGGGCCCGCATCGTGGTGGAGGGGGCCTTCGGGCGACTGAAAGCCCGCTTTCGATGCCTCCTCACCCGTCTGGACCTGGCCGAGCACAACATCCCTCCCGTGGTGGCAGCATGTTGTGTGCTCCACAATTTATGTGAGAGAAAGGGGGAGGCTTTCCTGCCAGCCTGGATGGCTGAGGCTGACCGCATGGCTGGCCACTACGGTCAGCCCCGCACCGCCGCCGTCCGGGAAGCCCAGCGGGGGGCTGTCCGGATCCGGGAAGCCCTGTGGGAGAGCTTCCTGGTGGAGGAGGAGGACTGACCTCTCCCTGCATGCCCCACTGGGGCCTTCTTCCACCCTACCACCTTCCGCTTTCCCCTCCCTACCTACTGTCAAATAAAGACACCTGTTTTTCAAACAAAAACGTCTTTTTATTTAACATAACTGGGGTGGGGGGGAGGGAGGAAGGAGGGTGGGAAAGGGGAGGGGGAAACCTGGGACGAGGGAGCTGAAAGGGGAGGGAAGGGAGGAAGGGAAAGGAAATCTCAGGGGTGGGGGTCCGGCTGCCTCTCCTGTCTCGCAACACTGCGGGTCCGGGGGCGTTGGTGGGGAATGGTTGTGGGGGAGCAGGAGGGGGAACAGGGGGAGCAGGAGCCGGAGCAGGAGGAATTGGGAAGCGGTCGAGCAGGCTCTAGAGGTGGCCTCGCAGGGCACGGCCCTGCTCCTCCAGTGCCTCCAAGCTCCTCCGGCGCAGCCTCAGGTCCTCCTGGACCCAGTGGTCCTGGAGACGGAGCTGTTGCTCAAGGAACCGGAGGTGCCGCCTCTGGTACTCCTCCTGGTTCCTGGCTGTCCTGCTGGCCCGGGCGCGGGCGGCTGCTGCAAGCGGAGTGGTGCGCCCTGCAGTCCCAGGTGCTGCGGCTGTGGTGAAACAAGAACAGCGGTCAATTACCCCAGGGGCCCAGGTGTGTGAAACCCAGCTCCCCTCTGCAAGGCCAGGGCCCCTGCAGGATCCCCAGCTGCTGCTCCGTGGTGGGCAAGGCCCAGGCGCACGGTCCCTGGGCTCCCTCTCGCCCCAGCCCCCCGTACACATAAGGGGAACACGATGGTACTCACATGTGGATGCCTCCCTGGCCTCGGATGACACAGGCGAGCGGCTCTGTGGGGTGCCTCGGGGGTCCCGGGTCCTGGGCAGGCTGCCGGCTCTCGGAGCCCTCCTCCTCCTCCTCCGTCTCTGGGAGCGGTCCCTCTGCCCCGGGGTCTATCACGTCCCGGGGGGCAGGGATGGCATGAGCCCCAAGGAGGCGGACCAGAGCCTGGAAGTGGGGGCACGCCTCCGGGTCGGCCCCTGGCAGGCAGGCCCGGGAGTAGGACTGCCGCAGGTCCTTGATTTTCCAGCGCACCTGCTCCCAGCTGCACTGGTGGCCCCTGGTGGCCAGGCTGGCAGCCATGCGGCCGTAGACTGCCGCGTTCCTGTGGCTAGTGCGGAGATCGTGGACATTGGAGGCTTCCCCCCAAACCTCAATGAGGTCCACGATCTCTGCACTAGACCACGCGGGCGCCCGCCTCTTGTGGCCTCGGGCAGGCTCCTGGGAGCCGCCAGGCTGGTCCCAGGAAGAGGGGGAGGGCTAGGTGGCATCAGGTGGCTGGCTCATGGGGTGTCAGCTGCTGGGTGTGCTGGCACAGGTGCTGGCAGCCTTGCAACTGGCACAAACTGTGTAGCCAACCCGTGGCCCTTTAAGGGTTCCGGGGCCGGGAGGGGGGCAGACGAGTTTCCCTGGTGTTGGCCAGAGTGGCCACCAGGGAAACCTGGGGAGGGCAAGCCTCCCACTAGTTCGAATTAAGGGGCTACACACCCCTTAATTCGAACTAGTAAATTCGAACTAGGCTTAATCCTCGTGGAATGAGGATTACCTAGTTCCAACTAAGCGCTCCGTTAGTTTGAATTAAATTCAAACTAACGGAGTGCTAGTGTAGCGCCTATGAAAGTTAGTTCGAACTAACGTCTGTTAGTTCAAACTAATTTTGTAGTGTAGACATACCCCGGTGTCTATATACAGGAACCGAGAGGGATTGCTCTATTTCTGTAATCCTAGTCTTGTTTTCAATGCAGCTGTGCAGTAGACGCGCTGAAGGCTATGCTGATCCGAGATAGGAACGAAATAGTGTTGCCGTGGATGGAGAAAGTGGGAGGCTGGGACCTTCTCTCAAGTGCTGAGGGTTACCTGGAAGGGGTCCTTCTCTTGGCTAGGTAGGCAACAAAAGCTTCAAGTTCCTCTGGTTACCCTGGGCAGTGCTGATTCATGATCAGGCTGCCATCTGTTGCAGACTGCTTCGTGGCTGTATATTCCGCCAGTAATGAGTGTCTGATTTATATCACAGAGCCATGGTTACCCATGCAAGCCACCATCTCTCTGGTCTTCTTGCCAATTCCATCCCAAATCTCCGTACGGAGGATGAAGAGAAAACTTTGACAGCCGTGGCTTTCTTCACGGGGGTAAGACGTGTTAGTCGACATGCCTGGCTAGGCTTCGGGAGAGGGTTTATTTCCAGACGTCAGTAGGTCACTGTTGAATGGGGACTTTGCATCAGCAACTTGCCTGTCCTCTTATCTGATTATGGTGGGAGAGGCATGATGAGAGATTGGGACGGGGTGGGCCTGCTGGCCTGGCTGTCAAAGGAATTAGCTTAACTCGCCAGGGCGCCCTCCTCGGGCGATGCCTCAGCACCGTCATTTTCCTTCTAGGACCCACGTCACTCCAAGGACTGTGGCGGCGTCCTCTTTAGGGCACTGCCCTCTGACTGTGCCACGCTTCGGTGTTTCCTCTTTCCGGAGACCTGCAATCTCCGTCCAGCCACTCTCTCAGTGGCAACTGCACTTACCCTCCGTCTGCAAGCCCTAGCAGCCAGGCAGGTGCTCTCTCTAGCTCCCCCAATCCTTGCTTACAGCATTGCTCTGTCCAAAGGGCTGGCGTCCCTTCCCCTGCTAAGAGCCTGGTCTTCTCCCTTCTGAGCTCTGTGCTGCCCTGCAGCCCTTCTCAGATGAGCCTGCGGGGCCATGACTGGCTGCTCCTCTCAGCCTCTTTCAGTTGGCTCTCTCTAGCATCATAGGCGCTGACTCTGTGCCACGGGGAAAAATTCCAGGAAGCCGAGCTCTCCCCCCCAAATTCTCCTCCTCCCTCCCAGCGCCTCCCGCCTACTGCAAAACAGTTGGTTTGTGACATTTGGGATGCTCCGGGAGGGAGGGGGAAGGAGCAGGGATGTGGCGAGCTTGCGGGAGGGGGCATGGGGACGGGGACTTGGGGAAAAGGGTGGAATGAGGTGGGGTGGAGGTGGAGCTGAGGCAGGGTGAGGTGGGGTGCGGCAGGGGTTTGGGGAAAGGGGTGGGTGGAAGCAGAGCAGGGGTGGAAAGAAGTGGGGTTGGGGGTTTGACGAAAGGGGTGGAATGGGGCAATGTGGAGAGGAAGATCAAGCACCCGTCAGCTAGAGAGCATATGGACGCCTCTCTCTGTCACTGCCTCCCTAGGGCTGATTTTAACCCCACTTTTGCCAGTGAGGGGCAGCTGCCCTATCACAGAGATCCTATTTCTGGATACAGAAGCACTAGTTTTGGATGGGTTAAACCATCAGGGAATTAGAGAGAGAATGAGGTCACCAAGGGAATTTTTCTCGGGGCTCTCTCACTAATGCGGTAACTTGTCTTTCCCCAGGTCTTTGGGGCTGCCTGAGCCCAGTGGCCCTTCATCTAAACCCCTGACATCCATTGGTACTTCACTGGATTTTTATTTTTAACTTGCAGATCAATCCCACTTGTGGGGGACAGTTCTGAGAAAGGGCTATTCACACCTCATGACGTGTGGGCGAGGAGTGAACTGTTTTCACACAGGAGTGGGCTGGGAGCTGTATTCCTTCATCTAACGTTTCAGTGGGCAGGTGTTGGTGGGTTGTGATATAAGAGCCAATGAGATAATTGGGTGGTGTCTTCTGGCCTTAAACTCTACAACTTCTAGGAGAATTTATAGCAGAATGCAGGGAATGTTGCCTCTGACATTCATCCAAAGAACACAGCTCTGTTTTCTGCTTGTAATGGACTCACTGCTGTGATTTTAGCTTCTCCGTAGCCAATCCGTGACCAAGCTATTGCCAAAACGAAGTATTCTGGGTAGGCTGGAAGAGTGGCGGACGGATCCGAGACCCACTGTCCGCTGGCTGAGTCTGCACGGGCTTGGAAACATGGCACTTCACCCACAGAAGGTAACAGCAAGGGGAATGTTCTGTGGAAGCTGCAGACACGCAGCACCTCGGAATATCAGGCCTTACACGCCTGCAACTAGGCCCCCAAAACTGGAGGCTACTTTTGAAAACACACGTAAGGGGTTTGCCCAAGCAAGACAGTTGGGCAGCTCAAACCAGAACCCAGGAATCCTGACTTGCTCCAGGCCTATTATCTAGAAGACCACGCTGCCTTAGGCACAGAGGTGACAATGGTCAACGAATGGTGAATTATCATTATTTTCAGGTATAAAACCGACTCCAGCGATACCAAAACAAGCCTGTAGCGAACACAGCTGAAATGTGTAGCAGGTGCTGACGGCACCAAAGCAAACCCTAGGTCTGTGGTAGTAAAACAGAACCGTAGGATGGCCCTGATTCTGCCAGGGTAGCCTTGCCCCAGCCCCGGCCCTGATCCTTCCGCAGCCGGAGCTGCCCGTGCAGCCCGACCCCACCTCTGCCATGGCCGAGGTGGCCTGGTAGCAGCCTGACCCTGATCCTGGAGCAGCCTGGGATGCCCAATCCTGATCCTGGGGCGGCCTGGCCCTGGCCTTAATCTTGCCACAGTGTGGGCGGCCCAGCCCTGGAGCTGCCATGGTGGGGAGGCATACTGTTCCCTGCCCACCTAGGTGCTGCTGTGAGGAGAGAGAACTGGGGGTATCCTCTCTCCTTGCAATAGCCCTGAAGCACCCTCCTTCACTCTAAACCATTCCTAAGCCCAGCCCCACCCCATAGCTGGTACCCCAGCCAGAAACCTTACCCCCTTGCACTCCAATCCTAAGCCCCTCATTCTTGGCTCCATCCCAGAGTCCTCATACTCCTGCACCCCAACCCTCTGCCCCATGCCTGAGTCCCCTCCCACACTATGAACCCCTGGCCCCTCCACTACATGAATTGTTGTGCACCAATGTGAAGGCGAGGTGTCGCACATCACCTCCATACACCTGTACATAACACAATTCATTCTGTTGGGGGGTGCTTAGCGGGAACGCTGTCCTGCGCCCAGCTGAAAGAAAGTGAGTCTCTGAATCCTGGGAGAGTCGTGCTCTGAGCTCCCTCTCTTCAGTCAGCTGGTGACGTTGTGCACTGACTAGCTGGCACGGGGCAGCATTTCATCTCTGCTGATGAGTTTCTTTTCTGCAGGCGAAACAGCTCCAGGCTCTCCTTCCCGCCCTGCTGGGGGGGTTGAACGAGACACACGAGAGGCTTGTTGGGGAGACCATCGCCGCTCTGGGAAGTGTGCTCAGGCACCACAAGGGCAGGGTGAACATCGGCTCCATCAGCGTGCAGATTGCCAAGACGCTTCGGCCCTTCCTGGATGATGTAAGGCAACAGGAAAACAGCGGCTCCTTTGTGTGTGGAGGAGGAGCTAGTTAGTGCTTCCAGGGAAAAGAAGTACCCCTGTGGGGAGAGGACCTTTCCATGCTGGGGTCCTCCTGCTTTCCCCTATCCTGAGCAGAGGTTTCATTCAGTGAATCCTGCTGGGCTTGTATTAAGTAGCAGTGCAGATGGGTAAAGTGCATGTCCAGTCACAGCCAAGCTCAATAGAGCAATATCTAGTCAGTTACCCATCTGTAAAATGGGGTCACTGATATTCCCTCACCTCCCAGGGTACTGCGAGGCCTTATTCACAGGGCCAGTCCTAACCAATTGGCAGCCCAGGGCAACCACCTGGCTCGCCCATAGGGTTATAGAATCATAGAATAATAGGACTGGAAGGGACCTCAAGAGGTCATCGAGTCCAGCCCCCCGCCCTCAAGGCAGGACCAAGCTCCGTCTACACCATCCCTGACAGATGTCTATCTAATCTGTTCTTAAATATCTCCAGAGAGGGAGATTCCACCACTTCCCTTGGCAATTTATTCCAATATTTGACCACCCTGACAGTTAGGAATTTTTTCCTAATGTCCAATCTAAACCTCCCCTGCTGCACTTTAAGCCCATTACTCCTTGTCCTGTCCTCAGAAACCAAGAGGAACAAATTTTCTCCTTCCTCCTTGTGACACCCTTTTAGATATTTGAAAACCGCTATCATGTCCCCCCTTAATCTTCTTTTTTCCAAACTAAACAAACACAATTCATGAAGCCTTGCTTCATAGGTCATGTTCTCTAGAACTTTAATCATTCTTGTCGCTCTTCTCTGTACCCTTTCCCATTTCTCCACATCTTTCTTGAAATGTGGCGCCCAGAACTGGACACAGTACTCCAGCTGAGGCCTAACTAGTGCAGAGTAGAGCGGCAGAATGACTTCACGAGTTTTGCTTACAACACACCTGTTGATACAACCTAGAATCATATTTGCTTTTTTTGCAACAGCATCACACTGTTGACTCATATTCAACTTGTGGTCCACTATGACCCCTAGATCCCTTTCCGCCATGCTCCTTCCTAGACAGTCACTTCCCATCTTGTATGTATGGAACTGATTGTTCCTTCCTAAGTGGAGCACTTTGCATTTCTCTTTATTAAACCTCATCCTGTTTACCTCTGACCATTTCTCTAACTTGCTAAGGTCATTTTGAATTATGTCCCTATCCTCCAAAGAAGTTGCAACCCCACCCAGTTTGGTATCATCTGCAAACTTAATAAGCGTACTCTCTATCCCAATATCTACATCATTGATGAAGATATTGAACAGCACGGGTCCCAAATGTACGGGTTGCCAGATGGTTTAAAAAAAATGCCGGACAAAAATTTGTCAAGCAAAAAACAAGCAAACAAAAAAAACTGCCGGGAAAAATTTGTCAAGAAAAAACAAAAACAAACAAACAAAAAAACCCAGGGAAACCTGGGGGAAGGATTTTGGGATGAAATGCGGTCACAGCCCACCCCTAAGACTGGCTCTGTTGGCGGCCCCTTGAAAATGGCGGCCCCGGGCAACCGCCCGGCTTGCCTGCCCCTAAGCCCGGCTCTGCTTGTTCATTATTGCTTGTGAGGGGCTCACAACTAGTGAGCAACCCCACAGAAAAGCCTGTAAATAAGTCATTTGTAGGGCAGATTCTGATGTCCTCTATTAGTCAAAGGGATAGTCTCTGCTACAGCCGTGATCTGCAGCTCACAACACCACAGAACTGACACTGCTCTCTGAGCTCATCCTTTCCTCACAGCAAAGCAGGCCTCCCTCATTACAGATGGCAATGAATGCTCGGCAAATCCAGACATCAGCCAGTTTATAGGCTGTAGTCTCCATCAGACATATGGCTCCCCAGACAGGGTCTCCCCGGACAACAGGGATGTGATACTTACTCTCCTGGGGGAATGGCCTGAAACTCCCATATTTCTCATGTGTATTCAGTTGTGATCTTGTATAGAAAATAGGCCATGTAGGCATCAGGGGAAAGATTGTGAGCTGTTGAAACCCACCGTTCTGCCTAAATATGTCTGTCTCTAGTGCATATGAAGTTGAGATTGAGTTGTAGGGTTGTGATTCACACACGCTGTAATCTGGGGACGCAGATATTAGCTCCCCAGAGGCAACAGCAACGAAAGTAACTGCTGAGTTAGACCCCCAGACCTTCTGTGCCACTGCACAAGTCTCCAACACTTGAGCAGGGCACAGCACAGACGCTGCCATTGCGTTCCAATGACATGGTGTTAGCAGGGTGTGCGCTTCTTGTATAAAGACACCTGACAGTTAAAGCAGAGAACCTTCATCATCCACATATAAAGGTGTAGTGTGAAGGAATTGCCATTTCTACAAGCCACCCTATTGGACAAAGAACACTTCTTTCTCCATAGGCAGGCTGTGCACAGTGATAATGCCTCAGTCTGAGGATTTGTCTACACTGGTCCTTGTGCAAGGAAGTAAAGCCCCCACCCATTGAACGACAAAAGCTTTGCCATGGCAAGGGCTGCTGGAAATAGTGCTTTCCGGACACCAAAGCAAATGCTGCTCATGGGGGTAGAAGTTTCTTCAGCACTTTGCCAACAAAAGTGTTGACATGGCTGAGTCGCTAAACGCTGTATAGTGTAGACAAGGCCTGAGTTTGCAGTTTCCATTAAACCTTTCTTTGTGTATTCCTCGCAGGACAGAGACAAGGTGCGCTCCTCTGCCATTGGCCTCTTTGGAAACCTCTTAAGTGGTCTGAACCTAAAGTCTAAATCCACCATGCAGGAGCAAGTCCTTGGCAGCTTTGTGCCCTTGCTGCTCCATCTGTACGAGCAGGACCAGAAGGTGGCCGAGGTAAGACTGAGCATCATTTCTTCTAGCCTAAGAAATGACAGTTGATGG
Organism: Pelodiscus sinensis; assembly: GCF_052426305.1. NCBI lineage: Eukaryota > Metazoa > Chordata > Testudines > Trionychidae > Pelodiscus > Pelodiscus sinensis. Next base: position 4,205,515 of record NC_143053.1, read on the forward strand.
GCCTTTCTTCCAGATTCCTCTCTAGATCCATTTCCCAAAGCACAATCTTTTCTGCTTTACACCCTATTCCTATTCACATGACCCAAAGGGCACGTCTACACTGCGGGCAAAAGTCGAATTAAGCTACGCAACTACGTAGCTGATGTCGATGTAGCTTAATTCGGCTTTTGGCGATGTCTACACAGCAGGAAGCCAAAGGAAAACACTCTTCCTTCGGCTTCCCTTACTCCTTATATGAAATGAGGGTTACAGGAGTTGGAGTAGGAAGTCCTCCAGCTTGCCATTACTTCGAAATAACGGCTTGCTGCGTAGATGCGCTCTTTGTTATTTCGGAATAATGCCAGTTATTCTGAAATAATGCTGCTGCGTACACATAGCCAAAGGTAAAAATGTTGTGCTTCTTGGCCACTGCTTGTATCCTTTTAGCCCATTTGACGAATCAGTTCCAGTCAGGAGCCATTAGCAGGAAGCCAGGGACATTAAGGCCACATTGCTGGGTGACATCTACAACTGCACCTCTCAAAACATGCTTGTGCATCCGTCTGCAACTGCAAAACTCTATGGGTATGTCTACATTGCATTCCTCCTTCAAGAGAGCAATGCAAACGCAGACAAATGAAATTGCAAATGAACTGTGGATTTGCATTTTCCATGCTTAATTTGCATAATTGTGGCTGGCTGCTTTTCTGAAATACTGTATTTTGAAAAAAAATGGGGTTATTTTGAAAAGAAACCCTTCCTTTGAAAAGGCGGTGAGGAGTCTTCGTCAGATGCATGTTGTGGGTCTTTGCCCACGAAAGCTTATTCTCCAACACTTCAGTTAGCCTATAAGGTGCTTCGCCGCTTTTGCAGATTCAGACTAACACAGCTACCCTTCTGATACCTTCCTTTGAAATAACCCTTACTCCTTTTAAAATGAGGTTTACGGGTATTTTGAAGGAAGGGTTTATTTTTTAAATAACCCTGTGTGGACTGTTTTTTTTCTCGAAATAAATATGGTATTTTGGAAAAGCGGCTGGCTGCAATTATGCAAATGAAGTGCAGGAAAATCAAATCCACACTTCATTTGCAATTGTCTGTATTCCTCTTTCAAAGGAAGAATGCAACATAGACATACCCTATAAACCCTATCTCATAGGGCTGGAAGGGACCTTGAGAAGTCATTGAATCTACCTTTGTGGATGGACCAACTACCATCCCTGGCAGATTTGCCCCTGATCCCTAAATGGGCCCCTTAGGAATTGGGCTCACACTACTGGGTTTATGAGGCCAATGGGCAAACCACTGAACTATCCCCCCCTATAGGTAAATTATAGCCTACGCACCTCACTTGCATGAATGCATCTGCAAACAGCTGTCAACCAAAGACTGTAGGGCCCTCAGGCCCTGACTCTCGCAGTGGGATAGGAACAGAGACACTACATGGCCCCAGGAGGAGGCCATTAACCCTTTCCTCCCCTCTCTGACTTAGGGTAAATTGTCTTTATTAACTTTCAGCAGCTACTAGACAGTATCAAGAGCCTCCTTCCTGATTGCCCTCTCTCCCCTTTCCCATGCAGAGCTGCGAGTGGACTTTGGCACGATGTAATGACTTCATGGGATGGAAATTGCTGGAGGAGATATTCACCATGGCCCATTATGACAATCAGCAGGCCCTGTGCAATGTTTGCAGGCACCTGGTAAGTGAACACTGGGCTGTTCTTTAGAACTGGGTGAGTTGGCGGCAGGGGACACGTTATCTAACACGTGGCACCATATTTAAAACGACTTGCATCTCCCCTGAGATCTCACTTGGCAGGCTGAGAGACCCTCCTGCCTGCGCCCTGCTGCCGCCACCTGAGATCACCTTGGCGAACCGTCACGGGAAAGCTTTGAATCCTTGCCTAGAAGAGACACGTTGAGCAACGTGCATAGGCACAGGCAGAGGGAGGGGCGCCGGGGTCAGTGCCATGGGAACAGAAAGACAGGCTCTGCACCGCGCAGAAGGCCTTGGAGCACGCAGGCCTTTCAGAGGGTGGCAGTGGTGCTTTTCTCTGTTGGAAAGCTCCCTGGTAGCAATTGCTCGCAGCAGAATCCCAGACATTAGAAACAGAACCCACCCCCTTCTCCTGACAAGGGAGGAAGGGCTCTGGCCACCCACACTAGTTTTAAATAGCTCAGCTGAGAGATCTTCCACTGCTGCCTTTGGGACACGTGTCTGCTTCTAGCTGGCTGGCACTAAAGTCTGATCAGTCTGTTAGCCTACTGGAGTCATAGAATCCTAAGGCTGGAAGAGACCTCAGGAGTCATCGAGTCTGGCCCCCTGCCCAAAGCAGGACCAACCTCAACTATATCAACCCAGCCAGGGCTTTGTCAAGCTGGGACTTAAAAACTTCTACGGATGGAGATTCCACCACCTCCTAGGAAAATAGTTTTTCCTAATATCCAACCTAAACCTCCCCCACTGTAACTTGAGACCATTGCTCCTTGTTCTGCCATCTGTCACTACTGCGAACAGCCTCTCTCCATCCTCTTTGGAACCTCCCTTCAGGAAGCTGAAGGCTGCTATCAATCCCCCCTCGCTCTTCTCTTCTGCAGACTAAACGAGCCCAAATCCCTCAGCCTCTCCTCATAGGTCATGTGCTCCAGCTCCCTCATCATTTTGGTTGCCGTCCACTTGTCCCTCTCCAATGCATCCACACCCTTTCTGTAGTTAGGGCCCAAGAATTGGACGCAATACTCCAGATGTGGCCTCACTAGTGCCGAATAAAGGGGATAATCACTTCTCTAGATGTGTTGGAAATGCTCCTTCTAATGCACCCTAATATGCCATTAGCCTTCTTGGCTGCAAGGGCACCCTGTTGACTCATCTCCAGCTTCTTACCCACTGTAATCCCCAGGTCCTTTTCTGCTCAACTTCTACTTAGCCAGTCGGTCCCCAGCCTGTAATAATGCCTGGAATTCTTCTGTCCCAAGTGCAGGACTCTGAACTTGTCCTTGTTGAACCTGATCAGATTTCTTTTGGCCCAATCCTCTAATCTGTCTAGGTCACTCGGGACCCGATCTCTGCCCTCCAATGTATTTACCTCTCCCCCTAGATTAGTGTCATCTGCAAACTTGCTGAGGGTGCAACCCATCCCCTCATCCAGGTCATTAATAAAGACGTTGAACAAAGCCGGCCCTAGAACAGATCCTTGGGGCACTCTGCTTGAAACTGACTGCTAACCAGACATCAAGCCATTGATCGCTACCCATTGGGCCTGACAATCTAGCCAGCTTTCTATCCACCTTACAGCCCATTTATCCAATCCATGCATCCTTAACTTGCTGGCAAGAATGCTGTGGGAGAGCGTATCAAAAGCTTTGCTAAAGTCAAGGTAGATCACATCCACTAGGATCCAGTTTTCTGTGTCTTCTCTTATGTCTTCCTCCCCTTGTGGATCCAGATACAGTATTTCTCTTTCTTCTACTTCCTGCCAAACTCTCTTGGATAATCAGAGGGGTATGTTCGTTCCTCCTTAGGTTCGGCGGTGCTCAGGGAGAGTCCATGAATTCCTGTCCCAGAGCCGGCACTATCTGAAGAGTGAGCAGGCTCCTGTGAGGAGGGCAGCCAGTATGTTCACAGGTGAAAAAAATCCCAAACCACATATTTTACCTTTGCAAGCAAGTTCTATCAAAGCCTTTTTCTGAACTTCCCTGACTCTCGGATGGGGTATGTACAGGAAACAAATTATAGCCCTTTAATGCCCCATGCTCTCATCAGAATCCCTCTAACCCCCACATTACACTACTCCTCTAATGGCTCTAGAGCAGTGCAAACACTAGAGCTGAGTTAATAATTCACAGCTAGGTACATTTTGCTCTTTTGCTTGTTGACCACATTGTGAGATTCTCCAGTGTCTGTACAAACAGCTTTAACCACTAATTGTGGGGTGACTGATTGTGCAAACTCTGTTACAATTGAATATATATACTATTCAGGCTATAATTTACCAAATGAACACAACTGGAACTTTTGGCATATCAACGCATAAATGCTACAGAGGCGAAACTAGTTCACTGTAGAATGTCAGAAGAGACAGGGCCTATACCGATCATGGGAGGGCTCTCCCACTGGCATAGGTAATCCACCTGCCTTGGAGGCGGTAGATAGGCCAATGAAAGAATTCAAGAAGTTACAATCTAGGGGTATGTCTACACTACCACCCTAGTTCGAACTAGGGTGGTAATGTAGTCAACCGGAGTTGCAAATGAAGCCCAGGATTTGAATTTCCCGGGCTTCATTTGCATGTTGCCAGGCGCCACCATTTTTAAATGTCCGCTAGTTCGACGTTCCACGAGGAGTACAGGTAGTTCGGAATAGGAAGACTAATCCGAACTACCTAGTTCGTGCTGCGCGTAGCCGCGGGGCACGGAGTCCGAACTAGCAGACATTTAAAAATGGCAGCGCCCGGCAACATGCAAATGAAGCCCGGGAAATTCAAATCCTGGGCTTCATTTGCAACTCCGGTTGACTACATTACCACCCTAGTTCGAACTAGGGTGGTAGTGTAGACATACCCTAGGATACAAATGGAAAGTCATTTGTGGCCATTATTTGAGCCACAGTTTGCTTTCTGATAGTTTTTCCCCTAGCAAAGTGTGAGTGATCACAGAATGAGATCCTCTGACATTCACCAATGCAAGAGAAGGAAAAATCATTTTTTAATTTGACCAGCTATTGGCCAGGGTGTCCCCAGTTGCCTACTTCTAGTAGATATACTTTGCTTTGCAAATCAACCCTTCGGGCATGCTCCAGAGGTTGGTCTCCTAGGAGCTTCTGAGCAACTCTAATGATCTGCTAGATGTCGTGAAAGCACCTTAATTTGGGGATAGGCCTAAACAGTAGACGTTCCCATTAGAGGTTGTAAGGAGAAGTTAGAGGCTAATTACGTGAACCATTTCTCTAGGGTTCATTGTCCATCACATGGATGGCAGCCGCATGAGTCAAGGAGATATAGTCTCACTGCTCAGAGGTAAGTGAGGATCCTGGCCTTTAAACCAAGCAAATGAATATGCCTGGGTGTGCACATATAACCGGTTATGTGACTGTGCAGGACTATTTCAGGGTGTGGTTTTAACAAAGACGTGTTCTGGATGTTTGGGTAACAAACTGTCAGAGGCTGGCAATGGATGACAGGGGATGGATCACTGGATGATCCCCTGTTCTGTCTATTCATTCCCTCTGGCCTTGGCCTGACCCAGTCTGGCTGTTCTTATGACCTTACATTAAATGTGCACATTGATACTGTATTCCTCTAGTGTGGCACAGCTGTTTCTGATCACACGGACAGCGTATGTGTGTACCTAAGTTCATGGTCTCTGTGTATTTGTGTATTTTAACGGGTGATCACAGGTCAGAGTCTGACCTGCTCCTTTTTTCAGCTCTCAGTGATTCGCTGCTTGACCCTGAGCCCTCAGTCTGCAGTGTTGCTTCTGTCTCTATCCAGCAAGTGAAGCAAGTCTCTGAGAATCTGGCTGTGACAAGCGTCCTGTTCTCACTGAGGAGGCTATTCTGCTGCATGACCAACCAGAAGAGAGAGAAACCTCTGTATGAGGACAGCCCCTTTAAAAGGAAGAGGTGGCTGGAATGCCACGATTCCAAGATGGTATGAGTTCATTCAAGGGGAGTAAGAATAAAGCAAGAAACTCCTAACTAGCATCTTCCATGCCTCTGGGTCTGCATTGGAAAGCACACAAAGAAGGGGAGAAATCCCATGCTCTCTGAAGAGGAACTTGCTCCTCCAGCATTAGAAAACACTAGGGCTGCGTCTAGACTGGCATGATTTTGCGCAAATACTTTTAACGGAAAATTTTTTCCTTTAAAGGTATTTGCGCAAGAGAGCGTCTATACTGGCATGCGCCTTTGCACAAAAGATTTGCTTTTGTGCAAAAGCATCCGTGCAAGTGTAGACGTTCTCTTGCACAAGAAAGCTCCAATGGCCATTTTAGCCATCAGGCTTTCTTGCGCAAGAAATTAATGTTGCCTGTCTACACTGGCCCTCTTGTGCAAGAATACTTGCGCAAGAGGGCTTATCCCTGAGCGAGAGCGTCAGAGTATTTGCACAAGAACCACTGATTTTGTACATTACAAAGTCAGTGTTCTTGCGCAAATACTCACGGCCAGTGCAGACAAGTGGCAAGATTTTGCGCAAAATCATGCCAGTCTAGACACAGCCTAGCAGAGCTCCTGAGAGGTAAACACAGATCTCACCTCCAGGCAGAAAGCTGCTCTTGATAAAGGAAAATAAATTGTGATGCCGTGTGTGGTTAACCTGAAGAATTCCGTGCCCCTGTAGGTCAGTGAGAATACTTGGGGGAGATGGCAGGCAGGAGACAGTGCCAATATACTCTTCACCCAGGATGGGTGTTAGCTAGAGTTCAGATGTTACTGCTTATAAAGCCCTTGGTTCTGCTCAACTGAGCATCGTTTTTGTTTACAGGAGCACTGTGAAATGGAGAAGGCCATGCACAGCATGAATAAAGAAGTATTTTGATTCAGTTTTAAAAGGGATCTTGTTGGGCCTGGACTAATAGGAAGGCTTAGTCCAGCCCTGGGCTGTTCGGATCCCATTTGCTTCACAAGCTCAAGGAGAGAAGTTTTGGCTAGAGAGGCATTCCCACTTGCAGGCATGCTCTTCCCAGGATTCCTGGGAGACCTTTTCCCCTTAGCAGAGCATTGTAGGCTAATTTCTGGGTTGAGATGTTGATTGTTGATTGTGAGCTCATATAAAACCAGTCACCTGAGTTAAAAGTTCAGCCTCCTAAACAAATTGTTATGGAGCAGGATGTAGGTGTCCGGCCCAGTAGTCAGAGCAGCAGCAAGGTCTAGAGGGTGAAGCAGGATCCCAGTTGTGGAACAAAGCTGAGGGTCAGCACCAGAGTCAACTGCCAGTTACCAGAGCCGGAGGTCAAGCTGGAGTCAGAATCAAGAATGGAAGTTGAGGACCAGAGCTGATGTTAGCTGCCAAGGGTCAAGCCGGAGTCATAAGATGAAGGCCCGGCTCAGTGCCGGGACTAGTCACTGAGGATTGGAGGTGAGAAGTAAGGGCAGGAGAAGAGGCAAAGACGAAGTATAAAGCAGGAGCATGGTTGCAACAGGAGCAAAAACGGGTGAGGCAGGAGACAAGCCAGAATCAAGAACAGGCTTGGTTGCAGAAGGCAGGCACTAGCAGGGTACGGTACCATTATAACAGGAAACCACTTTGTCACTCACACAAACTTCCTGTTCCTCCTACTGGCTTAAATAGCATAGCTGGATGGATTGATGGAGCCGGGTGATCCTCTAGTCTGAGTGTCTGTGGGTGGTGCGTTGGGTGGGGTGATAGTCGGACCCTTAGTACTTTCTCAGCACATTGACCTTCAGTAGACATTGGGTGGAAGCAACTGTCTAGGGATGCCCAGGCCTGGGTTCGAGATCTGTGATATCACACAACTATAGAAGTGAGATTAGCCAGGTGAGCATTACCAGCTTTGGAGGCACATGAGGGACCACAAGCCCAACTGGTGTATTTACAAGTTCTAAATTGTCTTTTATTAATAACTAGAAAAGTCATCTGACATTGCCCATGTGGGGGCCAAACTGAGCAGCCTGGCGCTGCTGTGGGTGTAAGGAGGGGATGGGTTGCCCCAGGGAAAAGTCCCCTCCCTGGGAGGGTTTGTTATGTCCCAGCTGCACTACGGACTACCTGTGGTGGCCAGGATTGCAGGGGGTGTTGCTCCTGGGGAGGGGGTGCGGAGCAGTGGCGGGGAAGGAGTTTTGTGTGTCCCACTGCAGGCGGTCAAGGCCATCAATAGAGTGCTGCTCCACAGAGTCATCCGCCTCACTGATGTAGACACAGTCATCGAGGGCTTTGGCGCCCTGGGCTTCCCCAACTGTGTGTGGGGGGGGGGGGGGGGAGAAAAGCAATCGATGGGACGCACATCCCCATCCATGCCCCAGACCACCAGGCCTCCTTGTACATAAACCAGAAGGGATACTTCTCGGTCATCCTGCAGGCTGTGTCTGACCACCGGGGCCGCTTCCTGGACATTAACGTGGGCTGGTCCGGCAAAGTACACGACGCACGGGTGTACCGCAACTCCTCTGGGACTTTCTTCCCCGACTGCCACATCAGGGTCAGAGACGTGGACATGCCTGTGTGCCTGGTGGGGGATGTGGCCTACCCGCTACAGTCCTGGCTCATGAAGCCCTACACGGGACACCTCAACCCCTCCCGGCAGGCCTTTAATGCCAGGCTCAGCAGGGCCTGCATCATGGTAGAGGGTGTCTTCGGCTGGCTGAAGGCCTGATTTAAATGCCTCCTCACCTGCCTGGACCTCTCCAAGAATAATATTCCGCACATGGTGGCGGCGTGCTGTGTGCTGCACAATTTGTGCGAAAGGAAGGAGGAGGCTTTCCTGCCAGGTTGGATGGCAGAGGCTAACCACTTGGCTGGCCTGTATGCGCAGCCCTGCACGGCTGCCAGCCGGGAGGCCCATCGGGAGGCTGTCGGTATCTGGGAGGCCCTGCAGGAGAGCTTCCAGACAGAGGAGGAGTGAAGTCTCCCTGGCATGCCCCACTGGGGCCTTGTGCCTTATTCCACCCTCACATCTTTCCACTTTCCCCTCCCTAACCCCCCTTCCTGATGTAAAATAAAAACATGTGTGTTGCCAGAAACAAACTCTCTTTATTGAACATAACTGGGGTGGGGGGAGGGGAATGAGGGCGGGAGAGGGGAGAGGTAAACCTGGGAGGAGGGAGCTGGAAGGGGGAGGCAAGGGGAGGAAGGGGGAGGAGAAGCTCAGGGTTGGGGGTCTTGCTGGTCCACCTGTCTCCCAGCACTGCGGGTACGGGGGCCTCGGTGTCCTTGGGGGGGAGCGAGTATGGAGGGTAGGGTGGGTGGGGAGGGGGATAGGAAGAGGCGGGAAGGGGAGCAGGAGTTCAAGGAGGAGCGATAGCTGGGGCAGCAGCATGGCCTGGAGCGGCAGGAGGCACCAATCTCTGCACCAGGGTCTGCAGGTGGTCTCAGATGGCACGGCCCTAGGCAAGCAGCTCCTGCCAGCTCTCCCACCACAGCAGCAGGTCTTTGTGCACCCAGTGTTCCAGGATGCACCTTTGCAGGATCCCCAGGTGCTGCCGCTGATACTTCTCCTGGTTCCGGTTCACCCTGCTGGCCCGGGTGCGGGCGGATGTCCTGGGCGGGGTAGTGCGCCCTGCACTCGCAGCTGCTGCGGCTGTAGAGGAACAAGAGAAGTGGTCAGTTATCCCTGGAGACACAGTGGGTGAAGCTCAGCCCCCCTCTGCAAGGCGAGGACGGCAGGTCTCCGCACCATCAGAGCCAATGTGCTTGCACACAGGCCATGTTTGACATGTCCTGCTATCCCCGGGAGCGTGAGCTGGCCCGGGACTGCACCCAGGCCCCTGTGCTGTATATAGTGTGGGAGTGGGGGGGAGGGGAGATGTGCCCTACCTCTGCGTAGAGGGGGCTTGTGGAGGGAGGGCATCGTGCAGTGTCCCTCCCCGGGGTCAGGAGCATGTCATGTGCCTTCATACATACGTGCATGTGGGTAACAGGCCAGGGCCCCTGAGTGGCAGCCAGCCGGGACCACATGCCCAGGGTGGCATGGCACATTCACAGGTTTCTGCGTGCTCTGTGGTCAGCAAGGCACACACGCACAGTCCCTCCCCCACACCTCCGCCCCGCATAAGGGGACAGTGATGGCACTCACCTGTCGACTCCTCCTTGGCCTCGGATGACACCAGTGACATGGCTGCTGTGATGCCTCGGGCATCCAGGGTGGGTGCCACGCTTCCTCCAGGTTCCTCCTCCTCCTCCATGCCCTGGTCAGGGCCCTCGGCCCCAGGGCTCATGACCACCTGGGGGGCACAGACCGTCTTCCCCCCCAGGATGCGGTCCAGGGCATCATAATGGGGCAGGGGTCTGGGTCAGCTCCTGTTTGGGAGCTGCCCCCTGTGGCCCTGGCATACGCCTGCCACAGCTCCTTTATCTCCATGAGCACCTGGGTGCGCATGTGGCCTTTGGTGGCCAGGCTTTCAGCCATCCGCCTGTAGACGACCGCGTTCCTGCATCTAGTGTGGAGATCATGGACATTGGAGGTCTCCCCCCAAACCTCCATCAGGTCCATGATCTCCTCACTGGACCAGGAAGGCGCCTGCCTTTTGCGGCCCCTGGCAGGCTCTTGGGAGCTGCCAGCCTGCTCCTGGGGAGCGGTGGAGGGCTGGGTGCCAGTGGGTTGCTGGCTCATGCTGGGCCAGGGGCAGCAATTGCTGGCTCTGTGCTGGCAGGCTTGCAACTGGCACAGACACTGTGGCCAGAGTCTACCCCTTTAAGGGCTCTGGGGCTGGGGGGGAGCAGAAGAGTTTTCCTGGTTTGGCCCAGAGTAGCCACCAGAGCACCCTGGGAAGGGCTGGAGGCCCCATATTTCAAAATAAGCATCTACACAGCGCTTATTTCGATTTAGCTATTTTGAATTTGGCATTATTCCTCGTGGAATGAGATTTACCAAATTCGAAATAAGCACTCTGCTATGTTGAATTCATTTCAAAATAGTGGTTTGGCTGTGTAGATGCTGGTAAAGTTATTTCAGAATAATGGCTGTTAATTCGAAATAACTTTGCGGTGTAGACATACCCTTACAGACTAACACGGCTGCCCCATGACACTCTTATAGTGTGTTACATTGACAACTGTACTTTATGCATGTGCATCATGGTTTCAGCCCCTTTTCCTTATCTGTACAACCACACCCCACTAATTTCAGGGTGTCATGTTTTACATAGGCTAATTCCTTAGTTCCGCTTACATTCCTTAGTGCTTATGTCAATGAGTTACTTACTATGCGAGACATGAGGTGAAAAGTACAAGCTTTTAAGCTGCACACAGTTCTTCCTGTCTGGAGAAGGAAGCAGAATGCCTGAGCTAAAAACAGGTTGGGACAGATTGTTAAGCAGAAGGGGTACCATGTGGGAGGTGGTCACCTGAAATGCAGTGGGCCATTGGGGGTCAGACTGTTATGCATAAAGGGTTTGAAGTAGGCCAGTAAGAGTAGCAGGCAGTGTGGCATGTTACAAATTGTTTCAATGAGCCAGAAAATCAATGTGGCTATCTATGTCTACACTACATGGCTTTTAGAGACAATGCTTTGTCTACACAGCCCTGTAGCTCAAAGTCAGTGCGTGTGAAAACTGTCCACGCTTTTGTGAACAAAATACTTCTAGCAGAGTGGCTTTTACTTTGTTGGCAGGAAAGTGCTCCTGCTGACAAAGCAGTTTTCACACTTGCATTTACAGAGGCAAAACTTTTGTCCTTTATGGGAGAGGAGGTTAAGCACCCGTGAACAACAAAAATATTGTGGATCAGTTGTAAGTGTAGAAGACAAAATTTGTCTCTGTGAAATCCAAGGTTTTGTTCTCTCACAGAGTTGTGACTTTAAGTTCCCACTATTTCCTTAAGTCCTTCTTTGGATACCTGCCATCACAGTACTGACTTACCAACTTCTCTTATGGTACGTCTAGACTACAGAGCTTTTCCGGGGTACCGGAGGTCCAAGGAACACGCCTGCTTTTCCAACAAAAAAAATCGGAAAAGCAGACACGTTTTTCGGCAACCCTGTAAACCTCGTTTTACAAGGAAGAAGGGATGTTCCGAAAGAGGCTTTTTTCCCCCTACAATTGGCTCAGTATAGATGGGCCAATTGTTAGAAAAGTGTTTTTCAGAAGAAAAGCAACAAAGATACGCAAACTGTGGTTCGCAATATGCATATCTTTTTCTGATAGATCTTTGTAGTCTAGACACAGCTTTAGCTGATGAGAGCTGAAGAGCTCTCAAAGGCTTTGACTTAGAGATTTCTTTCTCCTATAAGAACTGCTAAAAATGATCGTTGTCGCTGTGAATTACAGGAAGATCACTAACATGGCTTTAAATTAGGTCTCCCATTTCCTCCTAGTGTTTCCCTCCCAAACTCATTTGTAGAGGTCTGTGTGCATTGCAGTTCCCAGCAGAGTGATGGCTCTAAACCCAGACAAGAATGAGGCCAAGAAGTAGGACTTATAACAGAAAAGTGATGCTTATTTGAGAAATGAAACTCTTCCTTTAGGATTACATTGCAGCTTCTTTTCCTATAACTGACATTTTCCTCTCTATTTTCCATATAACCCAAGAGACGTCTCCCTGCCTCAGGTAGGTACTCCTGAGTCTTGCTGTTATCAGCAAAAATACAATTCTAAAGTGTATTTGCCCTTGGGAGTAATTTTTTTTACAAGTAAGTATAGCAAAAGTTTTTAGAGCAGATGCAACTTTTTTTTAGTAGTAAATGAAAGTCAGGTTCTTCTTCTGGGATCCTTTCTCAGTCTGGGGACCAAGTATATTATTGACTCAGATGCTAATAATAATAAATAATGGTAATGTGAGAGTCCCCAGCCGAGATCAGAGCCCTACTGAGATGCAGTGCAAAGCCAGTCCCAATGTACAGACAGAGACAAAGGGGAAAGATGAGAACTGAAATGTGAAGTGACTTGCCAAATGACACAAGGCAAGTTAGTGGTAGAATTAGAACTAGAATCCTAACGGTTGAATTCCCACTGTAATGCCAGTCCACTGGAACACTGCCTCCCAATGGTGTGTTGAACAGCCTGATAGCACTGCCTGGGTTAGACACCACTAACTAATACTAATTTGTTCCTACAGAGAGGAAGGCTGTTTCAGATCCAGTCGTAGGAGTTACTAGAGCTGGGTTCTATTCCTGGTTCTACCACTGATGTACTGCATGAGCAGGGCTCCACAAACTACAGCCGCGTGCCCCGTTTACCAGCGGCATGCACATGCCTAATGAGAACATAAGAACATAAGAACGGCCGTACTGGGTCAGACCAAAGGTCCATCTAGCCCAGTATCCTGTCTACCGACAGTGGCCAGCACCAGGTACCCCAGAGAGGGTTGACCGAAGACAATGATCAAGCGATTTGTCTCCTGCCATCCCTCTCCAGCCTCTGACAAACAGAGGCCAAGGACACCATTTTATCCCCTGACTAATAGCCTTTTATGGACCTAACCTCCATGAATTTATCCAGCTTCTCTTTAAACTCTATTATAGTCCTAGCCTTCACCGCCTCCTCTGGCAAGGAGTTCCACAGGTTGACAACACGCTGTGTGAAGAAGAACTTCCTTTTATTAGTTTTAAACCTGCTACCCATTAATTTAATTTGGTGTCCTCTAGTTCTTCTATTATGGGAACTAATAAATAACTTTTCTTTATCAGCCCTCTCCACACCACTCATGATTTTATAGACCTCTATCATATCCCCCCTCAGTCTCCTCTTTTCTAAACTGAAAAGTCCCAGTCTCTTTAGCCTCTCCTCATATGGGACTCGTTCCAAACCCCTAATCATTTTAGTTGCCCTTTTCTGAACCCTTTCCAAGGCCAAAATATCTTTTTTGAGGTGAGGAGACCACATCTGTACACAGTATTCAAGATGTGGGCGTATCATAGTTTTATACAGGGGCAGTAAGATGTTCTGGGTCTTATTTTCTATCCCTTTCCTAATAATTCCTAGCATCCTATTTGCCTTTTTGACCGCCGCTGCACACTGTGTGGAAGTTTTCAGAGAACTGTCCACGATAACTCCAAGATCTCTTTCCTGATTTGTCGTAGCCAAATTAGCCCCCATCATACTGTACGTATAGTTGGGGTTATTTTTCCCGATGTGCATTACTTTACACTTATCCACATGAAATTTCATTTGCCATTTTGTTGCCCAATCACTCAGTTTGGTGAGATCTTCTTGGAATCCCTCACAGTCTGCTTCTGTCTTGACTATCCTAAACAGTTTGGTATCATCTGCAAACTTTACTACCTCACTGCTTACCCCTTTCTCCAGATCATTTATGAATAGATTGAAAAGGATTGGTCCCAGGACTGACCCTTGGGGTACACCACTAGTTACCCCTCTCCAATCTGAAAATTTACCATTTATTCCTACCCTTTGTTTCCTGTCTTTTAGCCATTTCTCAATCCAAGAAAGGACCTTCCCTCTTATCCCATGGCCATGTAATTTACACAAGAGCCTTTGGTGAGGGAACTTGTCAAAGGCTTTCTGAAAATCCAAGTATACTATATCTACTGGATCCCCCTTGTCCGCATGTTTGTTAACCCCTTCAAAGAACTCTAATAGATTAGTAAGACAGAAACCATGTTGACTTTTGTCCAACAAATTATGTTCTTCTACATGATTCACAATTTTATTCTTTACTATTGTTTCGACTAATTTGCCCGGTACTGAAGTTAGACTTACCGGTCTGTAATTGCCAGGATCGCCTCTAGAGCCCTTTTTAAATATTGGTGTCACATTGGCTACCTTCCAGTCATTAGGTACGGAAGCCGATTTAAAGGATAGGTTACAAACCACAGATAATAGCTCTGCAATTTCCCATTTAAGTTCTTTTAGAACCCTTGGATGAATGCCATCCGGTCCCGGAGATTTGTTAACATTAAGTTTTTCTATTTGTTCCAAAACCTCCTCTAATGACACTTCAATCCGGGACAGTTCCTCAGATTCATCACCCACAAAGGACGGTGCAGATTCAGGAATCTCCCCAACATCCTCAGCCGTGAAGACTGAAGCAAAGAAATCATTTAGTTTCTCCGCAATGGCTTTATCGTCCTTGATTGCTCCTTTTATAGCTCGATCATCTAGGGGACCCACTGGCTTTTTAGCAGGCTTCCTGCTTCTAATGTACTTAAAAAACATTTTGTTATTTCTTTTTGAGTTTTTGGCTAGCTGTTCCTCAAAATCTTTTTTTGCTTTTCTTATTACATGTTTACACTTGATTTGACAGTGTTTATGTTCCTTTCTATTTATCTCACTAGGATTGGACTTCCACTTCTTAAAAGATACCTTTTTGTCCCTCACTGCTTCTTTTACATGGTGGTTAAGCCACGGTGACTCTTTTTTAGGTCTCTTACTATGTTTTTTAATTTGGGGTATACATTTAAGTTGGGCCTCTATTATGGTGTCTTTAAAAAGTTTCCATGCAGCTTTCAGGGATTTGGCTCTAGTCACTCTGCCTTTTAATTTCTGTTTAACAAACCTCCTCATTTTTGTGTAATTCCCCTTTTTGAAATTAAATGCCAGGGTGCTGGACTGCTGAGGTGTTCTTCCCACCACAGGAATGTTGAATGTTATTATATTATGGTCACTATTCCCAAGAGGTCCTGTAACGGTTATATCCTGGACCTGATCCTGCACTCCACTCAGGACTAAATCGAGAATTGCCTCTCCCCTTGTGGGTTCCTGCACTAGCTGCTCCAAGAAGCAGTCATTTAAGCCATTGAGAAATTTTATCTCCGCTTCTCTTCCTGAGGTGACATGTATCCAGTCAATATGGGGGTAATTAAAATCCCCCATTATTATAGAGTTCTCTATTTTGGTAGCCTCTCTAATCTCCCTCAGCATTTCTATGTCAGTATCGCTGTCCTGGTCAGGTGGTCGGTAATATATCCCTACTGCTAATTTCTTATTATTGGAGCATGGAATTTCTATCCATAGCGATTCTATGGAACATGTTGATTCACTTAATATTTTTATTTCATTTGATTCTACATTATCTTTCACATACAGTGCCACTCCGCCACCCACCCAGCCTGCTCTATCCTTTCTATATATTTTATATCCCGGTATGATTGTGTCCCACAGATTTTCCTCATTCCACCAGGTTTCAGTGATGCCTATTATGTCTATCTCCTCATTTAATACGAGGTACTCTAGTTCACCCATCTTATTTGTCAGACTCCTAGCATTTGTGTACAAGCACTTTAAAAATTTGCCACTGGTTATTTGTCTGCCCTTCCCTGATGCATTGGATTCCTTTCTATGCGGTTGTTTGTCAGCTCTAGCCAATGGTTTGCCCTCTCCCCTCCTCTCTTTCCAACTACAGCTTAGAGAATCTCTATCAACGGATTCTCCTCTAAGAGAAGTCTCTCTCCGATTTACGTGCATCTCCGCACCAATCGGCTTTCCCCCATCTCTTAGTTTAAAAACTGCTCTACAGCCTTATTAATGTTTAGTGCCAGCAGTCTGGTTCCACCCTGGTTTAGGTGGAGCCCATCCTTCCTGTATAGGCTCTAGACCAAGGTGCAAAACACCTGTGAGGCTGATGCTTGTAAAAGTATTACTGAAAGATAAACTAGGAGATTCCCATGCATTCTCCTTTGGAAGTCAGATTCTGTGAGCAGCCAGCAGGAAATGCTGGCTACTCCCACTCACTCTATCATCAGTTCTCTGCAATCTGCTAGTTCAGCGCTTAACTAAGTTTAGCATTTTAGCTCTTCTCAGCAAGTTTCCCGTAAGCCACCAAGAGACTCCTGACTAAACCAAAGCTGATAAAGTTATGATTTCAAATGGCTAACTTAATTGGGTCCTATTGCATGCTTGTCATAAGACACACAGTTCTGGTTCTGTTTAAACCCATTAGAGGATTAGCACAAGGTTTGTTCCAGGCAGAATGAGACAATTTAATTTCTCTTAAGCATTCCATCCTCCCTGAGGCATGTTCCCATGTACAGACTGCCTGCCAACTCAGCCTCAAAAGCCTGTACTTGCTCTTTACTGTTTCTTTAATTAAATTAGACTTATAAACAAGTGCCATGCAATTGCAGTGTAATTATCAAAAAACAAGTGGCAGGAATACTTTGTGGTATTCAAATGTGTTATTTTTAACATACATCTAGCAAGACTGCGGAATGTTTGGCATTTACTGTGGTTTAATGCTGCAGCATCCATTGGGTCTGTACTTTGCCCCAACAGAAGAAATCTGTAGGGTATACAGCATCATACTTACATAGCCCTTTCACAGAGTTCACTCACTCTCTAGCTGCCACTGTGGAGCTTTCTTTGCCTGATAATTTGATTCACCAGCTGGATCACCCTCGTCAGCCCACCTCTTTAGGGATCCCAGTTAACCTAAGAAGTTGTCCCTTTCAACTTCAAAAAGGAGAACTACCCAAAAATGAGGAGACTAGTTAAACAGAAATGAAAAGGAACAATCACAAGAGGGAAATACCTGTACATTGCATGGAAACTTTAAAAAAATACCAGAATCGAGACTCAAACAAAACACATACTCCAAATAAAGAAAACAGTTAAAAGGACCATGGCTAAGCAACAGTGTAAAACTTGGAAGTCAAATCCTGTTGGGGAAAATGGAAAGGAACATAAATTGTGGCAAGTCAAGTGTAAAAGTATAATCAGGCAGGTACAAAATTTGAAAAGTAACAGTAAAAGACAAAAATCTAACAGCAAAATAAGTACATCAACAACAGAAAACCTGCCAAACACTCAGTGGGGCCACTGGACAATCGAGGTGCTAAAAGAATATTTAAGGAAAATGAGAGTGTTGCAGAGAAGATAAATTAATTCTTTGCAGGAGTCTTCACTGCAAAGGGTGTGAGGAAGATTTCCACTCTTGCATCATTATTTTTAGGTGACAAATCTGAGGAGCTGTCCCAGATTAAGCTGTCAATAGAGGAGGGTTTGGAACAAATTGATAAATTATAAAGTAATAAAGTCACCAGGACAAGCTGGTTTTCAATTAAGAGTTTTGAAAGAACTCATATATGAAATTGCAGAACTATTAATTGTGGTATGTAACCTGTTGCTTAAATCAGCCCATGCACCAGATGACTGACAGAGAGCTAATATAATGCTAATTTTTAAAAAATATTCCAGAGGTGATCCTAACAATTACAGGCCCATAAGCCTAACTTCAGTACCAGGCAAATGGAATGAAACTACAATAAAGAACAGAATTATCAGACATGTAAGATGAGCATGATTTGTTGAGGAAGAGTCAACATAGCTTTTTAAATGTATATCATGTCTTACTAATGTATTAGAAATTTGGAAGATGTCAACAAGCATGTGGACAAGTGTGATCTGTTGGACATGATGCACTTGGACTTTCAGAAAGCTTTTGGCAAGGCCCCTTAGCAAAGACACTTAGGGAGTATCTAGACTACGTGGAACGGTCGAAAAAGGATATGCAAATTCCACGGGAATTTGCATATCTTCTTCTGATAGCACTTTCGAAAGCAGAGCTTTTGAAAGTGAAAGTAATTAAGATGCAGCTTTTTCGGCGAGCCGCCCCCATCGTCAAAAAGCCACTCTTCCTCAAAAAAGGAGGTTTACGCGGCTTTTCAACAAAGGGGAGGTTCGCCAAAAAAGCCACGTCTTAATTACTTTCACTTCCGAAAGCTCTGCTTTCAAAAGTGCAATCGGAAGAAGATATGCAAATTCCTGTGGAATTTGCATATCTTCTTTCAACCATTCCCTGTAGTCTAGATGAGCCCTTAAAGAAACTAAGTAGCCCAGGGATAAGACAGAAAGCCCTCTCATGGATCAGTAACAGGTTAAATGATAGGAAACGCAGGATAGGAATAGGTCATTTTTCACACTAGAGAAAGGTAAAAAGCAGTGTTCTCCAAGGAGCTGTTCAAGCACCAGTGCTATTCAACATACAGGCAGTCCCCGAGTTACGCGGATCCGACTTATGTCGGATCCGCAGTTATGAACGGGGTTTGCTCCGCGTCTCCCTGGTCTGCTGGAGACCAGCAGACTAGGGAGACGGGGAGCAAAGCCTCGGAGGACACCGGCAGCCGGACAGCTGCGGCGCGTCTGGGCTGTCCGCTGCCCACGTGCTCCGCGGCTTTGCTCCCCAGCAGACCAGGGAGATGGGGAGCAAAGCCGCGGAGCACGTGGGCAGCGGACAGCCCAGATGCGGACAGCCCAGATGCGCCGGAGACCAGCAGACCAGGGAGACGGGGAGCAAAGCCGCGGAGGACGCAGGCAGCAGGACAGCCGCGGCGCGTCTGGGCTGTCTCGCTGCCCCCGTGCTCCGCGGCTTTGCTCCGGACGCCTGTGGTACAGCAGCTGGGGCACTGCCGGTTGGTCCCGTAGCGCCGCTTTGGGCGCTACGGGACCAACCCGGCAGCACCCCAGCTGCTCTGCCCCAGGCGTCCTGATTCAGCCACTGCTGGTCAGTTTCAGTAGCGGCTGAATCAGGACGCCTGGGGCAGAGCAGCTTGGGTGCTGCTGGGTTGGTCCAGTAGCGCCGAGGAGCGGCGCTACTGGAGCAACCCAGCAGCACCCAAGCTGCTCTGCCCCAGGTGTCCCCAAGTCAGCCGCTGCTGAAACTGACCAGCGCTGACTACAGGAAGCCCGAGGCAGAGTTGCTCTGCCCCGGGCTTCCTGGAATCAGCCGCTGATCAGTTTCAGCAGCAGCTGACTTGGGGATGCCTGGGGTTCTTAAGTTGAATCTCTATGTAAGAACTGGCGTCCAGATTCAGCCTGTTGAAACTGATCAGCGGCTGATTCCAGGAAGCCCGGGGCAGAGCAACTCTGCCTCGGGCTTCCTGTAGTCAGCCGCTGGTCAGTTTCAGCAGCGGCTGAATCTGGATGCCAGTTCCGACTTACATACAGATTCAACTTAAGAACAAACCTACAGTCCCTATCTTGTACGTAACCCGGGGACTGCCTGTATTCATAAATGAGCTGGAGAAAAGGGTAAACAGTGAGGTGGAAAAGTTTGCAGACAACACTAAATTAGTCAAAGTAGTTCAGTCTAAAGCTGACTGTGAAGAGCAACAAAGGAACCTCACTAATGTGGGTGATCTTGCAATAAAATGGCAGATGAAATTTAATGTAGATAAATGTGAAGTAATATGTATTGGAGAACATACTCCCATCTATACATACAAAATCATGATGAGGCCTAAATTAGCCATTAGCACACAAGAAAGTGAGTCATTGTGAATAGTTCACTGAAAATATCTGCTCAATGTGCAGCAGCAGTCAAAAAAACAAACAGAATGTTAGAAACCATTAGGAAAGCTATTGATAATAAGACAGAAAAATATCATAATGACACTATCCATGGTATGCCTATACCTGGAATTCTGCTTGCAGTTCTGATCTCCCCATACAGGTTAGACCTTCCTGACTGGTCCTGAAGAAGGGAGTTTGCTGGACCAGGGAAGGTCAATTCTGGCCCTTCTGCTGCTAGCCTCTGGGCTCTCCAGGGGGCTATGAGCTTCCCAGACGAGCTCTCCACCTGGTTGCTGGGCAATGCTTCTGGCCCAGCACTGGTGCTGGTCCTGGCTGCTGGGCTCCCTGCTCCTGGGCTGCTGGCTCAGCTTTGTTCCAGGCACCAGCCGTCAAAGCTCCCAACTGGCCCCTGCTCCCAGCGGCTGGAGTTCTCTGGTCCAGCAACATACATGGTCCTGCCAGGGTCTGGGAGGGAGTTGTGGTCCAGGGCAGGGAGGGGAATGTGGGTGCAGAGGGCTGGGGTGGTGACCTGGAGCAGGAAGAGATGGTGATTTGGGGCAAGGGGTGGGGTGCCAGAAGCAGGCTCTGGCCGAGAGGCACATACCTAAGTGGTTCCCAGCCAGTAGCCCAGCGGGACCCTCAGGCAGACTCCATGCCTGCTGCCACCTCAAGCTGCTCAAAGCGGTCAGCTGCTCCGTATTCCTCTCTGTGTCAAGTGTTTGTGGGGGAGGGGCTTTGCACACTGCCACTGCTCCCAGCACAATCTCTCAACTCCAATTGGCTGGAACCAGA
This sequence comes from Pelodiscus sinensis, assembly GCF_052426305.1. Classification (NCBI taxonomy): domain Eukaryota; kingdom Metazoa; phylum Chordata; order Testudines; family Trionychidae; genus Pelodiscus; species Pelodiscus sinensis. Next base: position 4,226,144 of record NC_143053.1, read on the forward strand.
ACTGGCCAATGGGAGCTAAGAGACTGTGCTGGGAGTGGGGCCAGTGTGAAAAGCTTCCCCCTACGTGTGGTGCATAGAGGCACATGGAGCAGCCAACTGCTGCCTGTCTGAGGATCCCAGCAGGGCAGGCCCCGGGCCAGATCCAAAGGATTGGTGGGCCAGAATCAGCCCTCAGGCCAGATTTTGCCTATCCCGGTGTAGGGCTTGTAGGAGAACCCAGTTTGGTTCTTGCAGCCCAGGGCCCTCTACTGGGCAGCTAGACCAGCTCCTTTACCCCACTGCAGTTTTCCTGGGGCTGCCTTCTTCTGTCACAACGAAAAGCTCAGCCAGTCTCTCTGGCATCTCCTCATGGATGTCTAGCCATCATCTCGTGTTTAATATGATTAAAACTAACACTCTTATTCTCTTTCTCCAAACCTTACCCCACTACTTCCATTCTCCATCACTGTTAACAAAGCCACGAGCCAGCTGATATCTCTGAAGAAGAGGGTTGTGCCCATGAAAGCTCATGATACCATCTACATGTTTTGTTAGTCTTTAAGGTGCTACTAGACTGTTAGTTGTTTAAGTTTTTCCTGTTATAGACTAACTCGGCTATCCCTCTGAAACTTTTGACCATACTGCCTGTCACTCAGGCCTGTAACCTAGGCATTATCTTCAAGTTGAACATCTCTCCAAGATTTCATATCTAGGTAGAGTTCCCAGGTATCCGGTTTTGAACCGGACAGTCTGGTATTTGAGGGTTCTGTCCGGGAAACAAATTGAGAAATTACCGGACATATAAAATGTCCGGCATTTTCTAATTAGGTAAGTTCATTATTATTAGGAGTATCAGTACATAGTTGCGAACTGCCTGGTTGGTAGATGTGCTCACGCTGCATGAGTGTGTCTACCAACCAGGCAGTACACAGCTACACGAGGGGAGCGGGGGGGGGGGGGGGGGCCGGGGCGAGATGGAATCCCTGGCACAGGACTCACTTGTGCTTCACTGGGATCGTGCACGGGATGGACAGCATCCAGGAGCTGTGTGCGCCCGGGTCAGTCCCGCTCCCCCCAACTCCCTCCCAGCTAGCCCTGCTTCCTGCCGGACGGTTCCCCCCTCTCCTCCTGGCCAGCTCCACTCCTCTCTTCCAGCCGGTCCCCCCTCATCTGAAATCAAGTGTGTCTGGTATTTTTTTTTAAGTCACCTGGTAACTCTATATCCAGGCTGTGTCTAAAACTGGCTGATTCTTCCTTCATATCATTTCTAAGTGCACCTAATAGGGAGCTATCTCTTTAAGAGACCCCTGGGGTTGGGGAAATAAGAATGAGTTGTGTCTGGGTCACTGTTGCTAGCCAAATTTAGCTCTCCATACCCAGAAGCTTCTGGAATTGGGTGTGGTAGTTCAGGGTCTACTCCAGTAGGTTCTGTCTCTGTTACTGGGTCAGATTCCATGAGCAAGCAGGCAAGGCAGCTGCTTTTCAAAGGGCCATGTGCTCTGTGTGAGCTGGGAGAAGCTGAGCCAGGAGCAGAAAGCAGGTTGTTGTCCCTCGCCCTGCAGCACTTTGTAGTGCTGATCATAGAATCATAGAATCATAGGACTGGAAGGGACCTCGAGAGGTCATCGAGTCCAGCCCCCCGCCCTCAAGGCAGGATCAAGCTCCGTCTACACCATCCCTGACAGATGTCTATCTAACCTGTTCTTAAATATCTCCAGAGAGGGAGATTCCACCACCTCCCTTGGCAATTTATTCCAATATTTGACCACCCTGACAGTTAGGAATTTTTTCCTAATGTCCAATCTAAACCTCCCCTGCTGCACTTTAAGCCCATTACTCCTTGTCCTGTCCTCAGAAACCAAGAGGAACAAATTTTCTCCTTCCTCCTTGTGACACCCTTTTAGATATTTGAAAGCCGCTATCATGTCCCCCCTTAATCTTCTTTTTTCCAAACTAAACAAGCCCAGTTCATGAAGCCTGGCTTCATAGGTCATGTTCTCTAAACCTTTAATCATTCTTGTCGCTCTTCTCTGTACCCTTTCCAATTTCTCCACATCTTTCTTGAAATGTGGCGCCCAGAACTGGACACAGTACTCCAGCTGAGGCCTAACTAGTGCAGAGTAGAGCGGCAGAATGACTTCACGAGTTTTGCTTACAACACACCTGTTAATACAACCTAGAATCATATTTGCTTTTTTTGCAACAGCATCACACTGTTGACTCATATTCAACTTGTGGTCCACTATGACCCCTAGATCCCTTTCTGCCATGCTCCTTCCTAGACAGTCGCTTCCCATCTTGTATGTATGGAACTGATTGTTCCTTCCTAAGTGGAGCACTTTGCATTTCTCTCTATTAAACCTCATCCTGTTTACCTCCGACCATTTCTCTAACTTGCTAAGGTCATTCTGAATTATGTCCCTATCCTCCAAAGAAGTCGCAACCCCACCCAGTTTGGTATCATCTGCAAACTTAATAAGCGTACTCTCTATCCCAATATCTACATCATTGATGAAGATATTGAACAGTATGGGTCCCAAAACAGACCCTTGAGGAACTCCACTTGTTATCCCTTTCCAGCAGGATTTAGAACCGTTAACAACCACTCTCTGACTACGGTTATCCAGCCAATTATGCACCCACCTTATCGTGGCCCTATCTAAGTTATATTTGCCTAGTTTATCAATAAGAATATCATGCGAGACCGTATCAAATGCCTTACTAAAGTCTAGGTATATGACATCCACCGCTTCTCCCTTATCCACAAGGCTCGTTATCTTATCAAAGAAAGCTATCAGATTAGTTTGGCATGACTTGTTCTTCACAAACCCATGCTGGCTATTCCCTATCACTTTATTACCTTCCAAGTGTTTGCATATGATTTCCTTAATTACCTGCTCCATTATCTTCCCTGGGACAGACGTTAAACTGACCGGTCTATAGTTTCCTGGGTTGTTCTTATTCCCCTTTTTATAGATGGGCACAATATTTGCCCTTTTCCAGTCTTCTGGAATCTCCCCTGTCTGCCATGATTTTTCAAAGATCATAGCTAAAGGCTCAGATACCTCCTCTATCAGCTCCTTGAGTATCCTGGGATGCATTTCATCAGGACCTGGTGACTTGCTGACATCTAACTTTCCTAAGTGATTTTTAACTTGTTCTTTGTGTATCCTATCTTCTAAACTTACCCTCTCTCTGCTTGTATTCACTATGTTAGGCACACCTCCAGACTTCTCGGTGAAGACCGAAACAAAGAAGTCATTGAGCATCTCCGCCATTTCCAAGTTTCCTGTTACTGCTTCTCCCTCCTCACTAAGCAGTGGGCCTACCCTGTCCTTGGTCTTCCTCTTGCTTTTAATGTATTTATAAAAGGTCTTCTTGTTTCCCTTTATGCCTGTAGCTAATTTGATCTCATTTTGTGCCTTTGCCTTTCTAATCTTGCCCCTGCATTCCCGTGTTGCTTGCCTATATTCATCCTTTGTTAGTTGTCCTAGTTTCCATTTTTTATATGACTCCTTTTTTATTTTGAGATCATGCAAGATCTCCTTGTTAAGCCAAGCTGGTCTTTTGCCATATTTTCTATCTTTCCTACACAGCGGAATTGTTTGCTTTTGGGCCCTTAACAACGTCCCTTTGAAATACTTCCAACTCTCCTCAGTTGTTTTTCCCTTCAGTCTTGCTTCCCATGGGACCTTACCTACAAGTTCTCTGAGCTTATCAAAATCTGCCTTCCTGAAATCCATTACCTCAATTGTGCTGGTCTCCCTTCTACCTTTCCTTAAGATCATGAACTCTATTATTTCGTGATCACTGTCCCCTATACTGTCTTCCACTTTCAAGTTCTCAACTAGTTCCTCCCTATTTGTTAAAACCAAATCCAGAACAGCTTCTCCTCTGGTAGCTTTTTCAACCTTCTGAAACAGAAAGTTGTCTCCAATGCAGTCCAGAAACTTATTGGATAGCCTGTGCCTCGCTGTGTTAGTTTCCCAACATATGTCTGGATAGTTGAAGTCCCCCATCACCACCAAATCTTGGGCTTTGGATAGTTTTGTTAATTGTTTAAAAAAGGCCTCATCCACCTCTTCCACCTGGCTAGGTGGCCTGTAGTAGACTCCTAGCATGATATCACCCTCGTTTTTTACCCCTTTTAGCTTAACCCAGAGACTCTCTACACAGCTATCTCCTACATTCATCTCCACTTCAGTCCAAGTGTGTACATTTTTAATATACAAGGCAACCCCTCCTCCCTTTTTTCCCTGTCTGTCCTTCCTGAGCAAGCCGTACCCTTCCATACCAACATTCCAATCATGCGTCCCATCCCACCAGGTTTCTGTAATACCAATGATATCATAGTTGTATTTATTGGTTAGCAATTCCAGTTCTTCCTGCTTATTACCCATACTTCTCGCATTTGTATATAGGCATCTAAGATACTGATTTGATCTTGCCTCCCTGTTGTGCCCTGACCCTCCTTTCTCCTTGCCATTATAGGCCGTAGTCCCCCCTATTTCCAACCCATCTCCCAGTCCCGCACATTCAGCACTTACCTGTGGGCTTTGCTCACCTGCCCCCGACAAACCTAGTTTAAAGCCCTCCTCACAAGGTTAGCCAGTCTGTGTCCAAACAAGGCCTTCCCGCTCCTGGAAAGGTGAACTCCATCTCCGCCAACCAGTCCTTCCTGGAAGAGCACCCCGTGATCAAGGAAGCCGAATCCCTCCTGGTGACACCATCGTCGCAGCCAGGCATTCACCTCCAGAATGCACCTCTCTCTGCCCGGGCCCCTACCTTTGACAGGAAGGATAGAAGAGAATACCACCTGCGCTCCAAACTCCTTCACCCGTACTCCCAAAGCCCTGTAGTCACACTTGATCCGCTCAGTGTCACACCTGGCAGTATCATTTGTGCCCACGTGGATGAGTAGCATGGGGTAGTAGTCAGAGGGCCGGATAATCCTCGACAATGCCTCCGTAACATCTCGGATACGGGCCCCTGGCAGACAGCATACCTCTCGAGATGAGCTGTCAGGGCGACAGATGGGTGCCTCCGTTCCCCTCAGAAGAGAGTCTCCAACCACCACTACCCTACGTTTCCTCCTCGCAGTGGTGGCAGGAGACTGCTCAACCTTGGTGGTGCAAGGCCTGGTCTCCTCCACTGTGGGGGATGACTCCTTTTCTCCTGCTGAAAGTAAAGTGTAACGGTTATGTAACAACACAGTGGGAGGGTTAGGAGCAGGGGTGGAACACTGCCCGCTGCCGGAAGTAACCAGCTGCCAGTGCTCACCCTGCACCACTGCCTCCTCCATAAGTGGCTGGTCAACAGTCCCACATCCTACGACAGTGACCTCCGTGGACTCCACAGGAATACTGTCCAGGAATTCCTCATGGCTTCGAATGCTCCTCAGCCTGGCCACCTCCTCCTGTAGCTCTCCCACCTGCTGCCTGAGAGATTCCACTAGCAGGCACCTTTCACAATGGTTGTCTCCCCCAGCCTGGAGATCACTCAGTGGGAATTGCAAGCCACAAATACAGCAAGACCACACCAGGACCTGGGTAGAGGCATCCATGCTCAGGTTCTCTGTCTGGATACAGGCACAGGTGGAGGAGACAGGAGAAGTACTGGCACAAGCGCTTCGGGTCTTCATCACCATCAGTCACTCCCTCTGCCCAACTCCCTCTTCAACTCCCCTGTCTGCAGTCCCCTGTCCCTGATGTTAACCCTCTACCTGGGAACATGGGCATGTTAATTATAGCAAGGGGAAACAGGGAGGGGGAAAATAACTTCTGTGTTACCTGTATGCTTTGAATGCTGATTTTATTTTAGCCAAACTGTTCTAGTTACTTTCCCAGCTAGTGTGATTCTTCATCTCCTCTTTATACGTAGCAATGGGGAAAAAGTCACTTCTGTTTTGTTATTCTCAGTTTTGGTATTTTTTGTAACAGGGTTTTGTTTAAGTCTGTTCACTTGTGAGTTAACGGACTAGTTAATCAGTGAGCTGGCTGTCTAGCAGTGATCCACAGTGGGAAAGAGGCTGCCCGGACTCCAACTGAGGATCCTTACAAGCAAGTGGAGAGATGGTTCAGACTCTGCATATGGTGCAGATTTGATGATCAGAGACATAAACTGAGACTTGGGTGAACTAAATCTAAGCTTTTAGGCTCTCAGTTTCTTCCTCTTGTATTTGTATGGACTGAACTCTTCAAATCTTACTTTTGGTTTTCTCTTTATGCATGTGTGTTGTAACTGTGAAGACAATGTCTGGGATATAAAATGGTTATGCTGTAAAAATTAGAGTATTTGTTTCTTCATCATAAGATTATAATTTATAAAGTTATTTAATTAAATTAATTTCTTTAGTTTCTTTTAGTACTTGATTGTGGAGAGGCTAACGCTGTGCAATCCTTGCTGAAATTTTTGAGACAGAACTCTGGGTCTCCAGTTACTTTCTGTGGGAGTTGAGGGGTTTTCTTTATTTACACACTGGAGAAGGGCAGTGAAGTCTAGCCTACCCAAGGCTAAGTCTAGACTGGCATGATTTTCCGGAAATGCTTTTAACGGAAAAGTTTTCCGTTAAAAGCATTTTCAGAACCGAGCATATAGATTGGCACGGACACTTTTCCGCAAAAGCACTTTTTGCGGAAAAGCGTCCGTGCCAATCTAGACACGCTTTTCCGCAAAAAAGCCCCGATCACCATTTTTGCGATCAGGGCTTTTTTTGCGGAAAATAAATCTGAGCTGTCTACACTGGCCCTTTTGCGCAAAAGTTTTGCGCAAAAGGACTTTTGCCCGAACAGCAGCAACATAATTTTTCCACAAGAACACTTACAATCTTACATGAGATCGTCAGTGCTTTTGCGGAAATTCAAGCGGCCAGTGTAGACAGCTGGCAAGTTTTTCCGGAAAAGCGGCTGATTTTCCAGAAAATCATGCCAGTCTAGACGTAGCCCAAAGGTTACAGAAGATCTGACCTTTCCCATCCATCCACACTGCAAAAAATCTCATCAGGCTCTCATCATCTTGTACCTCAATTACTCAAACAGCCTACCTTTTGGCCTTGACAAATGCAATATAGTGTCATTCCCTGCCATGCAGAACGCAGCTGCAATGATAAATTTCCTAGCCTGTTGCTTTGAACATGTCACTCTTCTCTGGACATCTTTCCACATGTTCCCCTTTCTTTCTTGTATCAAACATAAGCTGCTTGTCTTTACTTTCAAGGCCATTTGTGGCCTATTTGCAATTTCATTTCTTAGTCTTGAAAGGTTTATTTCAACCTTTGAGCAGCCTACGATGCCCGCCAACAGCTCCCAATGTTAGATTTTCAAACAAGCTGCTTCATGCTTCACATGTGCTGCCCCTCATGCTTGTGAGGAATGCCCCATAAACATCCATCAAGCTACCTTATTACAGGGTGTCCCCGCTATGTCACCCTGGTATACCTCTGTTCCATACTAAAGTTATTGGTGCTTGTAGGAATTGATGCGTTATAAGTCCTCCCATTACCTGCTCTTAAACCCCAAACCCACCCCAATTTGCGCAAATGGAAGTCAGCTGCAGGAAAAAAATTCCCTGCTTTAAGTTGTTTCACTGTAGTCCAAGTTTTTTTGGAACATATTTTGGACTTATAGCGAGGACAGCCTGTATACACTTTCAAAACTCCCTTAAGCTCCCCTTTGTTGTGATGCCTGCACAAAGCTTGACAGCTGGAGTGCTGAGACCACTACCTAACCTGTTGACCAATATTGCTTCACTGTTTCCTTGTACTCCTCTATCTGTTTCCATCTCTTGTCTTATACTAACTAACACTGTAAGGTCCTTGGGGCCTTGTGCAGCATGTAGCACAGTGGGGCTTTGGTCCATGATTAGGCTCCTCGGCACTATGTAATGCAAATATTAGTAAAGGTTTAGTCTACAAAAACCAATAGTTAAACTGGCTAATAAAAATGTGGTGATACTATCTATGGTGCCAATTACACTTCAAAATGTTTAATGTATTTGTGTTCATACTATCTGGGTGATGTACAGCAGGGCCATTACTGCATTTTACAGATGGGGAACTGAGGCACAAAAAGAGTAGGGAATTGAACTTGGCTCTTTTAAGAACCAGGCTAGAACCCTGACCATGGAATGATCCCCTCTCTACTTTGTGTATGTTCATCCATACACTTTGCAAGATCTGTTCACTAACCCAAGGCTCATCTATGCTTTCAGACTATCTGGATGGTTCTGTTAAAAGGACCAGTCTTGAAAGAGTCAACAGTACTGCCACTTAAATTATCATAGGTAGGTTTCTGAATTAACACCTGATTGAGACAAAGTGTTACCAAATTTGGGATTACATCACTGGTCTGTCCACACACAATATTTTTGTTAAAGCCCCAGCTCCTGAGGCTAGGTGATTATATGATAATCCCATCTTCTTTGTTTTTGCAACGAAAAAGGTTTCTAGCCCTCTTGATTATGAAGGAAAGTTTGAAAATGTGAATTCCAATGGTGCAAGACACAAGAAGGTATTTAAAAAGTAACCATCATTTTACAAAATTTTCTGATATTTAGCTTCAAGAGGGATAGCCGTGTTAGTTTGTAACTGGAAAAACTTAAAAAACAAATAGTCTAGCAGCACCTTAGAGATGAAGAAGGAGGTTGTGCCCACGAAAGCTCATGGTACCATCTACATGTTTTGTTACTCTCTAAGGTGCTGCGAGACTATTCGTTTTTAAAATTTTTTCTGATATTTAGGTCAATCTAATGATTTGGGAGGTCCTGACTTGCAGTTTTTGAATGCCTGAGGTTGACAGTACTATGAATACACGTCTCTTAGGGTTCTGGTTTTGTATGTATGCAGATTGTCAAATCATCTGACCTTGTGCTGCCTGCAGGTGGCTTTTTGCACAAGTTAAGGGCTAAATAAATGTTTTAAAATTAAAGTTTGAACACTACAGAACATGACTGATTGGGTCACCAGAAAAGTCCTGGTATGGAATTCTATACAGTGATTGTTCAACCTGACCTCTGAAACCATACACATTGGAGTGTGATTGTAGTCAGGCAATGTGACTGCAAAAATGATACTTATTTAATTAATCATTTTGGTTCTGACCCACAGCCCACTGAAATGAACAAGACTCACTGCTTACCTCAATGGGCTCTGAATCAGGCTTCTAGTATTTAAGATCCCAAACTGGTCCCTAGAGCACCTGCTGCTGGTCTGTAGAAAGTTGTATGTTCATATGGTGCCAGAGCCTTATTTCTAGCTGCTCAATTACATTAAAAGACAGCTACAAACGCACCAGATACTAACTATCACTTTTCCAAGTTAGCAATACAGTGTTGCCACTTGACCAGTTTTTCTACTGCCTGGGCTTTTCCACTGCAGCAGGTTGGTTTTCTTTCACTTTAAGCAGGCTCCTCTTTGGCACAGTGGATGGTGGTGGGAGTGGGTGCCCGAGAGGGGAAGGGGATGTGGGGGAAGGGGCAGATGACCATTTCGCGGGGCCCAGGGCAGCACAATTTCGCAGGGCCCCCCTTTGCCATGGCACATGCGCGGGGCTTTTTGAAACGCGGGGCCCGGAGTGGCTGCCCCGCTCGCCCTGCCCTATATCCAGCCGTGTGGGGGGGTGTCTGGGAGGGCAAGTGGCAGGGCAGAGTGGTGGGGAAGAGGAGGGTCAGGCTAGTGGTGACAGCCCGCCTGGGCTGGGCAGGGCAGCGCCAGGGGGACGGCACTGGGTCTAGGGACAGGTGTGGGGGGACAGCTGGCCTGGGAGAGTTAAAGGGGTGGGGGTGTGAGGACGCTTGGGGAGGGGCAGAAGCGGGTCAGGGCTGCCTGGGGAGAAGAGGGAGCCGGGCTGGCGGCAGGGCGGGGGGCTCGGCTCGTGGGGGGGGACACTCCATAGGGCGGGGAGCCGGTCTGGTAGCGGCGGCGAAGGGCGGGGCCCCGGGCCCGTCTGAGGGGGAAGCGCCGCGCCGCGCCGCCGTTACCAAGGGGACAGAGCGCAGCAGCTTCCGGCGTCAGGTGACCGGTTCTTTGCGTCGCAGGCCGGTGACGTTGCGAGAAGGGCGGCACCCCAGGGCCGGGGAGGGCGCGCGGCGATAACGTCGGAGGGGGGGGGATGCCGGCGATGGAGGAGAAGGAGCAACTGCGGCGTCAGATCCGCCTGCTGCAGGGTGAGGGGCGCTCGCTCGGGGACGGGTCGGAATCGCGCTGCCCGGGGCGGGCCGGGTCTGAGGGCGGGCCAGTTACCGACCGCCGCCCCCATTACTCGGGCCCGTTCCTCCCCCTCCCCCCGCGCGGGCTCCTTCCTGACCCCCGCTCTGCGCGCTGGCGCACGCGCGACGTCCGTTACTGGCCTCCATTCCGCGCCCCCCCCCCCCCGCGCGACGTCCGTTACTGGCCTCCATTCCGCGCCCCCCCCCCCCCGCGCGACGTCCGTTACTGGCCTCCATTCCGCGCCCCCCCCCCCCCCCCCGCGCGACGTCCGTTACTGGCCTCCATTCCGCGCCCCCCAGCCCCTCCCGCGCGACGTCCGTTACTGGCCTCCATTCCGCGCCCCCCCCCCCCCCCCGCGCGACGTCCGTTACTGGCCTCCATTCCGCGCGCCCCCCCCCCCCCCCCCCCGCGCGACGTCCGTTACTGGCCTCCATTCCGCGCGCCCCCCCCCCCCCCCCGCGCGACGTCCGTTACTGGCCTCCATTCCGCGTCCCCCCCCCCCCCCCCCGCTCTGTCCTGCGCGGACCCGTCCGTCGCCGCCCGCCCCCCCCGCCCCCCGGTCCTGTCACCTCTATCTCAGATATTGAAGCCTTCAAATACTTTGAAGGTCCCAAGATGCAGAGAATCCTCCAGCTGTGATCTGTACCCCATGCTACAGAGGAAGGCGGAAAACCTCCAGGGTCTCTGCCAATCTACCCTGGAGGAAAATTCCTTCCTGATCCCAGATATGGCGATCAGCTAAACCCTGAGCATGTGGGCAAGACTCACCAGCCAGACACCCAGAAAGTTCTCTATAGTAACTCCTATCATTCCTCCATTGACCTATTTCCCACTGATAATGAATGGTCAATTAGTTACCAAGATCACGTTCTCAAACCATCCCCTTATCATAGAATCATAGAATCATAGAGCTGGAAGAGATCTCAGAAGGTCGTCAAGTCCAGCCCCCTGCTCTAGGCAGGACCAATCCCATCTAAATCAACCCAGCCAGGGCTTTGTCAAGCGGGACTTAAACACCTCTAGGGATGGAGACTCCACTACTTCCCTAGGTAACCCATACCAGTGCTTCACTACCCTCCTAGTGAAATAGTTTAAGCTGTCTAAGCAGTGGGGCAGAGATTGGGCACCTGCCCTTCCTTAGGAGCCTGGACAGACCCCCCAGGCTCTCAGGTCTGTCCCAGAGAGGCTGGGACCTGTTTGTGTGACCTTGTCTAGTTCCTGGTGAAAGTCAACAGCGCAGACCCTGTGCTGGGGCTGAGGGATGCCTTGCTGTGTGGGTTACAAGGCATTTTTTCTAATTTGCAGTGCTAGAAACTCCACTGGGGTCATGCAAATCCCACGGTGTTCTCCCCTCTGTCAGGGTTATTTTGTTTGACCAAGAGTACATCTAGATGGCAAAAAACCCCAAACCTCTTCAGAGACTCTAAGAGCAATTGAGTTGGACTAGTACTCCGGAGCTAAAAATATTGCCAACGTTCCTATTTGGGCTGTGGAACCCAACAAGGAGGGTAGGTTTTAGGGCCTTGGTTCCAGCCTAAGCCTGAATGTCTACGCTCTTGTTTTGAGCCCTAAAGGTTGAGATGCTATACCACACATTTTTTATTGCAGTGTAGACATTCCAATACTGTCTGAGTTGGACACAAACAGATAGACCTAATTTCACGTAACTTCATGCAGGTGTGCATGAAGCTGTGTACCGAAGATGACTCAATCCTTGTTCTGATGATCTCATACATTTATTAGGTATATGTAATACAGGCCAAGTGCAGTTGGGATTTGGAATGAAAGGCAGGAAAAAAAAGTCAAAGATTTTATTTATGTTTTGGTGAGTGTCTTGTTGCTGTTGGATTTGAAGTACATTTGAACATCAGTGGAGCAGTTTGTGGGCAGGGAGTCTAGTTGGCAGATCAGTCTATGATAGTGATATTAAAATTAGGTTAATCAACTAATTGAGTAGTCAATAAGGGCGCTTCTGCTTTGAAATGTAGCAAGAGCCCCTTAGGTGTTCTGCCTTTGAAATGCACAAGAGCCCTAGTAGGGGACTCTTGTACATTTCAAAGGTAGAATGCTGCTGCTGTGCCCCTGCCTCCTCCCAGGAAGCTGGAGCAGGGGGGAACTGGCTTTTAAGCCGGCTCCCCCCAGCACTCCCTCTTCGTCCTCCCCTCCCCCCTTGATGTCTCTTTCTGATAGAGGCAGCAAGGGGTGGGGAAGTGACTAGTTTAGTTTGTCAACTATCCAATACTCTTTTGCTCATCGGAAAGTCGACTAGTTGATTAGTTGCTTACATCCCTAGCCTATGTTACCATTTTGCATCTTCGTGGTGGAGTTTTTTGCAGCAGGAAAAACTTGTTTTCTTCATTAAAGCATACAGAGATCCCTGGAAAAAATGTGGGGTTCAGATCAGTGTTCCCTCTAACTTTTTCCATCCATGTGCACAATAAACTTTATGTGCACCAAAGCATGTGTGGATGTGCATGACCATAGAAACACATGCTGCCAATTGTGGGTGCTCTGCTAATCAACTGGACAGCATTTGAATCTCTTTTGAGTGGCTGTCCAAGTGCTCATCTTACCGGGAGCACTGGCCAGGTATAGACTTGTATTAACACTTTTCATCTGAAGTGCTTTATAAATATTGCTATTTAACAAGCTTTACAATCCCTCTCCTCCTATAAGTATATTAATCTGTATTATTGTTAAGGAAATTGAGGTACAGTGATTTGCCCAAGTGACCATAACTCTTGGTGTTAGTCAGTGGCGGAACTTAGATTAGATTCCTAAAATACCTGACTCTTAGTTTCTTGCTTTAATAATAAATCTGCCCTTCCTTTTGTAGACCAGATAATAAGCACCTCTATAGGGGGACTGTGTTATGCTGTTCATGAGCAGGATCAGATTAGGGTTGCTAGGTAACTTCTGCTTTAAAGGGGCTCGGAGATGCAATGATGAGGGCTAAAGATGTCTCTAAATGAAGTAATTAGTAAGTTTTCTCTACTTCTTGTCTGTTCCCCATCCTACTGCCACCCTCCTTACAATAGACCTACAAGAATAATTATCCGCATGGTGGATTCAAGACTGGTTTTCTAAGAGGAATTAATCTTTACCATAGTGATAGAAATGTAGCCATGTTAGTCTGGTGTAGCTGAATCAAAAAACAGGACTATGTAGCACTTTAAAGACTAACAAGATGGTTTATTAGGTGATGAGCTTTCGTGGGCCAGACACACATCCTCAGATCAAATAGTGGAAGAAAATTGTCACAACCATATATTTTCTTCCACTATTTGATCTGAGGAAGTGGGTCTGGCCCATGAAAGCTCATCACCTAATAAACCATCTCGTTAGTCTTTAAAGTGCTACATAGTCCTGTTTTTTAATCTTTACCAGAAAGTGGGATGATGTAGTATTCAGTTACGTAAAAATCGATAAGAAGAAATCTGTAATCCTTTCATAGCTCTAGTTTTTCTTCCAGCATAAGTGGTGGTGTTTGAAACCTACTGAGCATGAGAGCTCATGTAGAACAAGTGTTTTCAGTGCAATATGATGACAATCAATTTGTAGAACTTGTGGTTGCAAGACTGTTGTGGAAATTGCAACTAACAGAGGGTGTTTTGCTTTCTTCAGGTCTCATAAATGACCATAAAAACATTCATGGAAATGCACCAGTGCCTCCGCCCTCAAGGGCTCTAAGGTGGAGAAATCCCAGGCCGACTGCCTTCAACAGTCGGGGAACATTCTCTGCAAGATATTCTCAGCAACTTCCAAGGGATTTTCAACCACATCAAGGCAACTCCTGGAGGAAAAAGTACTCACTTGTAAACAGACCACCTGCAGCTACGCCTCATCCTGGAAGCAGTGCATCTGTTAACGCACTGCCGGCTTTTGTGAGCCAAAGGAGTGATGAGGCTCCTGGGCCCCAGGAAGCAGGCTCAGAAAGACAAGTGGATTTAATGACTGATGGCAATGTAGTCACAGGAGTGAAACTGCCAGAGAGTACTAACTCATCCTTGGACAACAAAAATGTTAGTGAG